>NC_132853.1:3575000-3817500 GCF_048164855.1 Canis lupus baileyi
ATAAACTGGATGAACATCATTGCTGCCTCCACACTCCCAAGATCTCTACTACACTACCAACCACATTTACTCTACAGTTAGTTATACCTGGGTCTCTTCATCTGCTTCATGCACCTGATGTCACAGACCACTGTCACACCCCCCACCACAAGGCACTGTGAAGTATGGTTCCCCCACGGTTGGCCATACGGCTACTCTTACTTCAAACTCCTCCAAGGCAGTTAGTCCTGTCCTATTTATCAGTGTCTAGCACAGAGCCAGTATGTAATAAATGTTTGAAACGAACCAGTACAGTATAGATGATTAGTAAATAATTTCTTGGCTGGATAGACAAATGAATCCACTCTGCACACCAGGAAGAGCAGTGGAAATAAAAAAGCATTTGTGGGACATACACTACATTCTATGTATGAGGCACTGTCCTGTTTCCCAGCCCCAGTAACTCACTTCTTTTTTTACGTATAAGAAAATTGAGGCTTACAAGATGCAGTAACTTACTCAACAGACACACCTGACAGATTTCACGTGCACTGGTAAAGGGAAAATTTTGTTTTTAAATTTTAAATTTTTTCAATTATTAACAGTTTTTTGTTTTCTCTATAACAATGACTGTAAAAGAGTGTAGGAAAAACAACTGTGGTACTAGAGTAAGGAAAATGGAGTTGAACACCCACTATGCCACATACTAGTGGGGTACCCCTGAGTACATCACTTCTTTCTGAGCCTCGGTGTTCTCACCTATAAATGGAGGTAACACTCCTTACATCACAGCTTTGTTACAATCAATTAAAAGAGGAAAGTACCAACATACATGAAAAGATCAAAACTTCAAGAGTTCAAGTTTTCTCATCTATAACCTACATGTCACTGATGTCAATCACCTCCCCAATCACAAAATGATGGAACCTTAAAGCCAAGAGAAATCCAAGAGATCATCCAAGCTAAGTTCTTCATTCTAAATAGGCAGAAACTGAGGCTTAGAGATGGGAGGTGACTTGTCCCAGACCCCAGAGCATGACCAGGGCTAAAACCCACATCTTCTGATTCCACACCCATGTTCTATCATGTGGATTTCTAGTCCTAGAACTTGAGTTTCCATTTTGTAAATAGGAACGTCATTAAGAATGAAAATAAAAATCTCTGAAAATAAGAATACTTAGACTCTATGCCCAGCTGAGTGACCCTAAGCTGTCATTTGATTTCTCTGTAGAGTTCTCTTCAAGACAGTAAAATCAGGGCTTAGTACTTTGAAGGACAAGGAAATCTCTCTACTGCAAATTATACGAGCAAGGCGTCCCATATGAGGATACTCAGTGTAAAATCCCACCCCATGCCTAGCCTCACTACCCCTACAAGGATTGTCTCCTAAGCTTTCCCTGGAACTTCAGTGCTTGATATAGATTTCAATCAGATTTCATCTGCTAATCTGGTAATTAATTAGCTAGGAAGAAGATAGACTAGAGCAGTAATCTTATAATAAAAACATGTCCATGTGTTACCTCTTACTCTTCTAAACTCCAAGAATTACAATCAACATATTTTCTTAAATGACACCTGGCATCTGCCTCATCTAAAATTACTCTCTCATTTTCTCTTAACAGCCTGGTGAGCTGAGCTGAGCATCTCAGAGTACAGCCCATTTCAGAGAATAGGTACCAACTTCCTGGGCAATTTCTTAGCCAGAGTTCCAAAGCTGTCTGTGAAGTGGGAACAAAGAGGCTCCTGGCTCCCAGGTTACTCCCACCTCAAAGGCCCCAGCCTCAGATGCCCCAAATACAAACCAAACAAGCAGAGTACACTGCACACCTCTCACCCCACCAAAACTGTGTAGTGTCTTCAAAGACATGGTAAGAAGCTGTGATCTACAGTCACCAGGCCCAAACCAGCTCACAAAGGTAATATCTTGTCTCATCCTCGGCCCTGTTTCAGTGCTACCTTTTTTTTTAAAAGTAGGCTCCATATCCAGCATGGAGCCCAACACAGGGCTATAACTCACAACCCTGATATCAAGACCTGAGTTGAGATCAAGAGTCAGACACTTAACTAACTGAGCCACCCAGGCACCCCTCAGCACTTCCTAATTCAAGGACGGAATCATCATCCATTCAGTTCTTCAAGCCAGAAGCAGATCAGGATATTGTCCTTGAAACCCCTCTCTCCTCTATTCCTTAACACTCCTACCATTTTTACTTACTAAATATCTCTTGAATTCATCCCTCCTTCTATATTACCAATAAGTAAGTCCAAGTTACCAGCTCTCCCAACTGGACCACTGCAAAAAGTTTCTTGATTGGTCTCTCTGGCCTCACAAACCCTCTTAGGTATATTCCCTTCAGCACAGCTCCAGTGATCTTTTCAAAACACAAATCTGATTACCTTACCTCCTCATTTAAACTTGTCCAAGGCTTGCCAATATTCTAAGGTTAAAGAGGACACTTCCACCAGACCTACATGGTCTGGCCCCTGCAGCTTTACCTTGTACCACATCCTACCTCACCCTAGGGCCCCAGTCACACAGCCTTCTTTCAGTTCCTCAAAACTGCCAAGCTACCCCTTGCCTCAGACCCTCCATTTGTCCTTTCTTCTTCCCCTTCATCATCTAGTTAGCTCTTATTCATCCTTCACTTCTCATATCGAGTCACCTTCACAGGGATACCAACTCTGACCCCTTAGACTAGGTCAGATGCCCCTATGATAATGCTCTGAAGGCTCCAACTACCTCTCCTGGTACTTAGTAACTAATTAGTTGGGATTATACTATTATGGCAATTTTGCATTCAGTTAGGGGATTGTTTACATAACATCTACCTTCTGCCAAGAGAAAAAGTTCCATGAGGTCAGAAACCAGGTATGTTTTTGCTTACCACTGAATCCAGATTCTACTTAACAGAGTCTAGTATGTAGTAGGCCCTCACTAAATATGAAACAAATGAATGGTACTATGGTAAAATGAAAAGAAACTAATAAATCTCTTAGCAATGGCCAGGTACCAGGCACTTTGCTATGTATGCATTTCCCATTTTCGTTAAATCCTTGTGACAACATTGAAAAATGACATTAACTTCATTTTATACATACGAAAACAGGCTCAAAAAGGTAAAATAAGGGGCCCCTGGGTGGCACAGTTGGGCATCTGACTCTTGGTTTCGGCTCAGGTCATAATCTTGGGGTCCTGGGATCAAGCCCCACACTGGCTCTGCACTCAGTGTGGTCTGCTTGGGATTCTCTCTCTCTCCCTCTGGCCCTTCTGCTCATGCTGTCTCTCTTTCTTCTCTCATAAACAAATAAATCTTTAAAAAAAAAAAAAAAAGGTAAATTGATTTGCCTGATATCACCCAACAAGTAAATAGCAAAGTTGGAATTCTAATTCAAGCCTGACAAATATGTTCTTTCTATTGCAAAATTCTACCTGCCTTTGAAAAATCTCTAAAACCAATGGTCAATTCTACCTCTGACAGGAATTTCTAGAAGACTGCTCCACAACCAGAGGAAGCCTCTATAGACTGGCAGAAACAAGGCCTGGAGAGAAAGACCTCAGAATGGAGTATGCTAGTTTTAAGAATTTAATCTTCAGAGTACCTGGGTAGCTCAGTTGGTTAAGTATCTGCCTTTGGCTCAGGTCATGATCCCAGGGCCCTGGGTTCCTGCTCAGCAGGGAGCCTGCTTCCCTCTCCCGCTTCCCCTTCTTGTGCTCTCTCTGTGTATCAAATAAATAAATAAAATCCTTTAAAAAAGAACTCAGTCCTGAGAATTTAAAACTTCAGAGCAGAATGCTGAAAACACTATCTTTCATTGTAAGATTTC
The DNA here is from genome assembly GCF_048164855.1 of Canis lupus baileyi. Lineage (NCBI taxonomy): Eukaryota > Metazoa > Chordata > Mammalia > Carnivora > Canidae > Canis > Canis lupus. The sequence goes on from NC_132853.1 coordinate 3,578,805, forward strand.
TATTTAATTCATTTTGAATGCCACCCATACAGAAATCCCCAAATCTCTCCTTGGGATATTCAGTATGATGTCAAGCAACAGGAAGAAAAGTGCACTAACACTATGTAAAGAGGAAATAATCTCATTAAAAGATGTTTTTAAATTAGTGAATTTGGTACTTCAATTAGTATACCATAATGTGTAAAGAGGTAGTGAATATCTAATATCTTACTTTAGAAACAGAACAGACTGATAAAAACTAGTCTGTGAAAAAGAAGACTACCAAAATACAGTCACAGATAAGACGCCGAGAGAGTAACTGCTAAAATGATACTAGGACTTACTCTCCTTTCTTAAAAAGGTATGTAATGGGGCGCCTGGGTAGATCAGTTGGTTAAGTATGTGCCTTCAGCTAAGGTCATACATAATCTCAGGATCCTGGGAGCAAATCCTGCATTGGGCTCCCTGCTCAGCGGGAGCCTGCTCTTCCCCCTTATGCTCTCTCTTTCTCAAATAAATAAATAAAATCTTTAAAAAATAAAAATAAAAAGGTATGTAAAAAGAAGCAAGTGAAAGAGCAGGACATACAGCTCCTAGTTTAAAATGCTCTAATTCAAAACAGTCTTATATTCTCTCTCAATGGGCACAAAGCAAGTAAACCCCAGAGACTTTTCCCCAAAAGGGTTGGGGGCTGGTCAACCTGAGGGGAAGAAAAGAAAGACACTCAAAAGCCAGAGGCTCTTAGGCAGGCTCAAAGCTATACGGCAACTCAGGCAGCCCTAAGCAAAAGCTGCTGTCTAGAATCATAACCGGCAATAAAGTCCAGACTATAATTTTTTTGGAAAGAGACCCTGAACTAAAATCGCTTAACGTATTAGAGGAGACCATTCACATTATAATAGCAAATATTCCAAGTTCAAATGAGGAGCATTTTCCTCTTGAGGGAATTTTTTTAAACATAATTTCAATTCGCTGACCTTTTCTGAGTTTGCCACATTTCTCAGTGGCTCCATGCTTTTCTGAGAAGTTTTAAGTGACTTTCTTTGAAGAGAGCTATTTAATGCCAATGATTGTAGAAAAAATTTGTTCATAATTATCCAGACATAGACTGGAACAATGCTGAAACAAGAGCAGCATGCAAAAATGTATTTAAGGACTATCATCCCAAAATGCTGCTAAAAGCTATTAACCAGTATGTGTTAATTGCCACAGCATTCATATTAATTTTCACTTCAGGCTCGACATTGTGGAATATTTCCCCTGATACATTTTAAACAAAGTTTAATTTAAGGAACTGCTTCTATCAACACTTATGAAAATTAACAGCCAAGCAATTAGCACTCATGAATTATCCCTTCCCCCATGCTCTCTGCAGCTCCAGTTAAAACAGTTTCTAACAGAGAAATGGTTACTTTCTAATAAGTTAACACAATCAAAGTCACAGTTGTCTATATGAACAAGAACAGGTTCTACTTTTTTAAGCCACTTGTTAAGGCAAATATTCTCCTTATGTTTAGAGTAGAATTTAGGTAAGTCAAATAAATATTTAACATTTTATTTTTTTATCTTTTAAAGATTTTATTTATTTATTCATGAGAGACAGAGAGAGAGAGAGAGAGAGAGGGAGAAACAAAGGCAGAGGGAGAAGCAAGCTCCATGCAGAGAGCCTGATGTGGGGATCAATCCCAGAACTCCAGGATCACGCCCTGGGCTGAAGGCAGGCACTAAACCCCTGAGCTACCCAGGGATCCCAATATTTAACATTTTAGTAAACTGCCAAGCAATGACTAATACTGAACCACCTTCTCATATGATGTTTAAAAATAAAAATAAAAAAAGGAAATAGGAAATAATTAGTTGACTCAATCTTCCTATTTAAAGTTAAAGGTTTCTCTCTGTGTGTCTCTCATGAATAAATAAATAAAATATTTTAAAAAGGGCACGGGGGGGGGGGGGGGGGGTGGTGGGGGGTGAGCGGGGAATCCCTGGGTGGCTCAGTGGTTTGGCGCCTGCCTTCGGCCCTGGGCGTGATCCTGGAGTCCCAGGATCAAGTCCCACATCGGACTCCCTGCATGGAGCCTGCTTCTCCCTCTGCCTCTCTCTCTCTCTGTGTCTCTCATGAATAAATAAGTAAAATCTTTAAAAAAAATAAAGTTAAAGGTCAAACCTCACTGGACTCCTTGAACTTCAGACAGATCACCTTCACCCTGTCTGCTGCACATCTTATTTAACGATGCTATTCTAAACTCCTGGTTTTAAGAACACATTTCCTCTCACTCAATCCTGTCAATAATCTAATGAAGTACATAGAAGAGACAGCATCACTGGCCCTCATCGTTTACAAAGAAAGAGGGGCAGAAGTAAGATATTTGTTGAGTGCTTCCTATTATGTGCTACATGTCTTGGTAAACAGACCTTACCTCAATTAATCCTCACAAGAAAGCTATATTATCATCATCTCAACCCACATATGAGGACTGGAGCTTCATGAGGTTAAGTAATTATCCTGAGGTCACAGTGTTAAGTGGTGGAGTCAGGATTCCAACTCAAGTCTTACTACAAAATAGGTCACAAAGTAAATTACACTGCTCCTCATTGTGTTAGGTGCTCTATCCTAGTATTATCCTATTTGATGGTATCATCAGCCTTGTGAGGAAGGATCACCCATTTCTTTTACAGGTAAAGAAACTGAGGTTTGGAGAGATGGGAAACCTGATCAAGACATCACAACTGATAATATCATTTCTTTGTTAGTAACTATATTAACAGGAAATGGTATTTAAAATTCTAATTGGGCGGGGGTGGGGGGAGCCTGGGTGGCTCAGTTGGTTAAGTGGCTGCCTTCCATTTCGGTCATGATTTTAGGGTCCTGAAATGGAGCCCTGAGTTGGGGGGGAGGGGGGGCGTCCCTGCTCGGCAGGGAGTCTGTTCCTTGCTCTCCCTGCTGCTCCCCCTGCTTGTATGCCTCTCTTTCTCTCTCAAATAAATAAAATCTTAAAATAAAAAAAATAAAATAAAATAAAATAAAATAAAATTCAATAAAATAAAATAATAAAATTATAATGGGGGTGCCTCGGTGGCTCAGTTGGTCAAGCAGCTGACTCTGGATCTCAGCTCACATCTTGATCTCAGGGCTGTGAGTTCAAGCCCTGGTTTGTGTTCCGAGTTGGGTTTGGAGCCTACTTAAAGAAATAAAATAAGGGGTGCCTGGGTAGCTTAGTTGGTTAAGTGTCTGTCTTCAGCTCAGGTCATAATCCTGGGATCCTAGGACTGATCCCCCCATCAGGCTCCCTGCTCTCTCTCTCAAGTAAATAAATAAAATCTTCTGGTAAATAAATAAGTAAAAAATAAAATAAAATTATATTGGTCTACTAACAATGATAGTATTTGTAAACTCAGTTTAACCAGAATAGTGGTGACATACTAGCAAAAGTTTCTTATGTAAGTGATAAGCCATGGAATGGAAAGGGATAGATACTTGGAAAAACATGACCTTATCTGAGATAGGTAGAAAGGGCAGAAATCCACATTCAGGGATACTTAAATCAGTGCTGAGTGTTCATTTATCAGTAGAGCCCACTCCTTCATCACCTCAAAGCAACTCCTTATCACACCCAACATATCCCCATACAGTGAAGTCAGGACTGTCACAAGAAATTTTCTGATTTTCTCAATCTCTAGAACAAAGATTTTGTGTTAGTAATTAGTCTATTTGAGGTCCTATTTTCAACAAGCTCAAAAAATGCAGGCAGACGGCTGAGCTGGTTTTGCCCTATACGACCAAGCATTCCCTAAAACCATGTGCATTCTATTTTGGATTTTTTTCAAATGATTAGCAAACAGAGTTACTAATAATCAACAAATCAAAAACAGGTCAAGATAGCCTCGTCAATTTACCAAAAAAATAATATAAACATAGTAAGAAACCAATCCAAAAAACTATTAAAATTACAATAAAGCATATGCCTAAACACAGGCTTTCCCTCTCAACTGTAAGCTTCCAAAAAATTATTCATCAGTCACAATTTTTAAAAATGAAATTATTAACCTGCTATAGGAACTAAAAATTATTCGGAAGTATTCACTTTCATTTAGCACAATAGCTAAGAGATGCTTACCCTTAGATTCACTAAAACCAACAACAATCCAGTCTACACAAACCATTAAAGACATTAGATATGCTGGCTTACCTACAATGTAATTATAAAGCCATACCAAAAACAAAATACTTTTTTCAAACCTAATGCTAGTTTAATCTTAAGGAGGATTTCACAGCAGTTAGTCTCTTGAGGAAATACATAATTAAGTAGTTTTTTAGCATATTTAATTAGACCCCAAACTCTTCTCTGTCCCCTTCTCTCCCCAATTATGTACCATTTGCCCAAGAGACCTAGGCAACTCAGTTAATTATGTAAATAAGGCAAGCGTTATTCCCAAGAAAAGCACTGTGAATAACTGTACGGGGAAAAAACTGTACATATCTTAGTGGCTTTAACAAACCTTTGCAGGGAAAAAAAAGGGGGACTATCAAAATACATAAAAAACTCCTAAAAAAAAAAAAAAAAAGGCAGCCCCAGTAGCGCAGCAGTTTAGCGCCGCCTGCAGCCTAGGGCGTGATCCTGGAGATTCTGGATGGAGTCCCACATCGGGCTCCCTGCATGGAGCCTGCTTCTTCCTCTGCCTGTGTCTCTGCCTGTGTGTGTGTGTGTGTCTCTATTAATAAGTAAATTTTTTAAAAATCTTTAAAAAATAAAAAAAAACCTCTTAGATTTGAGGTAAAAAGCATGGGGTTCAATGACAAGATGGTGAATCATTAAAACAGGACACTCATTTCACTTCTTAAATATGAGCTGAATAAAAATAAAATAATTTTAAGTTACAACAGTAACAAAAATTTAGTGCTGAACGTCAAATGATTTATGGGAAGAATCAATCTGGAAATTATTAAAGTCGACTCTCACAGAAAAGGCTTTATTATCAAGGGGTTGACATGATCTTAACTCTAGAGGCAGCCATGGTGCTGTTATAACTACTACAATCCCATTATTATGCAATCACAAAATGCTAATTTGATCATTTTGAGGTGTTATTTGAATAGTCATTTTAATTTCTAGGTTACAAAAAGGCTTGACTCAAGTATAATTCTCTATTAATCATTGAGATGTCATTGAATATCATATTGATGCATTTCACAAAGATAAAGACTAATTTAATATGTACAGTACAATATCCTTCAAATATTAGCCACTTTCATTACATATCTGCCAAATGCATCAATATTAAATAATAGATGAGAACAAGGGTTTAATTGTATTTTAGCATTTGTAATATGGAAGATAATAATAAAATAGCACCACCATTACCAGATAGACTTATCAATATATAAATCTTTCTTAATCAAAGTGTAATGGTGACTGCTCCATGTGCATATCCTTTACTGATTACAAACAGATTTGATATGACAAAAGCATTGAGAGCCTTAAGTGTAAACATATCTAGCAAAAGTAATTCCTTTGTGACTGAGGAAATGGCTTCTTCATATTATTTTTTTTATTTCTCCTTGCCACTCCAAAGTTAGATATATACCAAGGATACCTGACAACTTTCTGTCAAATCCAAAGCTAAGTAATTTATATAAAATGAAATCTAATGGTATAATAAGAATTCTAAGACATAACATTTTAAAAGATCTGTGCTATTTTGTTGGCATCAAAGTATATTTACATAGTAATTATTCCAGCAATTATGTCCTCAAACAATGAGATGGTATCAGGCAACAGAAGCAAGTAAATTCCAGCCATGTAACCTAATACCAATAGCTTTCACATATCTAAATGAATCAACTGTAGTATTAAAAAAAGGGGGGGGGGGCAGCCTGGTGGCGGAGCGGTTTGGTGCCGCCTGCAGCCTGGGGTGTGATCCTGGAGACCCGGGATCGAGTCCCACATCGGGCTCCCTGCATGGAGCCTGCTTCTCCCTCTGCCTGTGTCTCTGCCTCTCTCTCTGTGTCTATGAATAAATAAATAAAATCTTAAAAAAAAAAAAAAACCTACAGTCCAAATCTCTATTTTCCAGAGACTGACATTCCTGTCCCCTAGTGGGACCTTTTCTTCTCTTTGCTACATTCCACAAGAAGAAATGGGAGTTGGGAGTTGCGGGAGTTGCTGAGTTGCGGAGTTGCAGTTGCGGCAGGGGCAGGTTAAAGAGAAGCTTTACATCAATACAATCTCTCATTTACTAAAAGCACTTTCAGATTTTTTTGAAAGCAACTCCTGAGCAGATTAGTATCTTATGTAACTTATACATTTTGTTTCTAGCTCTTGGCTCTCCTTTCTCACCAACATCAATAACCTCACTTGCCCATGGCCATACATGCTTACTTAAACCTATGAAACATGCTGAACCTTATGAGGTAAAAGTGTTTCGAAGAAAAAACATATCCTTGCTCAAAGGTGACTACTGACAGAACCAGCACATAACCAGAAGTTGAATATGAAAAAATGCAAACATAAGCAAAGAGCTGTGTTTATTAATTGCAGTGGTGTTAAAGTAAGACAAATTGTACACAACCTCTCTAGGCAACAAGCTATCACTCAGCATCCCCAGGCCACTACCAGACAGCAATATCATGGCAATAAATATAAAAATCAACTGCTACTGTCTCCTGAAAGCAGCTCAGCTCAGCTTCGATGGCAGGGAATGTGAGGAGAGAGGGTGCTGCAAGTGGAACTAGGCTCCGCCTAAAACAGCGGCCATTTTCCTAAAAGGCAAATAGACATGTTTGAATTTTAAAACTGCAAATTCTTAGAACAGAAAAAAATAAAGTCATCTTGCATAATGAGTGTCAAACAAGAGTCCCTACAATGAAATACTAACATAGAAACAACAGTCGAGAACTCTAAAGTAAAGCTTTAACCTCAACAATTTCTACAGTTATAATAAAGAATCAGACCAAAACAATGCAAATTGCCTCCCAGAATCACTTCCAAAGCGTTCCCAACACAATCAGGCCTTGATTAATCACAACCCAACTAACCCAAAACCTCAAGTATACTTGGAAGATGAAACAGGAAAAAAAAAAAAAAAAAACATCCAAATATCTCAAGGCGATTTTTGTCTTAATCCCTGAACATACCACTGTGGAAACGATATTAAGCCCAAATTCAGACCTTTTCATATCCTTGGTCATAGAAAATGCGAATGACATTCTATGATTACTTAGAGTCATTTTTGAAACCCTGAATCTAATAATAATAATACAACAAAACAATTCCACTCAACTGAGGTTTTATTTAAAAAGACAAAATTTTATTTTTACTTACCTTGCCATCAAACTTGGAATACTCATTAAAGGGGTTATTCAGCTGCAGAGGGCACTGCTCCAGTCGTACAGATAATATTGACTGCTTTCCAGAACTTGGCGGTTTCTCTTTAAGGGACTTTTTTTCAAACAGTGACTTTAACTCCTGGGCTGTGATATAAGAGGAAGATAAAAAATGTCCTTGTGATTACACAGAGAGACAGCCTATCTACCTTCCCTAGCATGTCTTCCTTGGAATCTTAAGGAAAGTATCCAGTGTTCATATTTGGCTCTGATATGTGCAAAAAGCTTCATATATACTTCGATGTTTGCACACTGAAAAGGCAAAGCCCTGAAATAGGTAAGGATGGTCAATTTAGGAGGAATAGGGCTTAAGGAGTGGGGCAGAGTAAAACCAACAGAGCAGACATTCTTTAACAAGAACATTCAAAGCTAAGTGACCTGAGCTTTGGCCTGGCTTTGGCACTAAGAGATGTTGATAGTGGACACTTCACTAAAGCTCTCTGGGCTTGCTGAACTAGATAATCTTGAAAATCTCTCCTAGCTCTAATACTGTGGGATTTTGGAATACTAGTTCTTCAAAGTGAAGGTCTGTATCTTAATTCTCTCATACTCCCTAATACACCTAGCACAAAATCTGGAAGACAAAGATGAGGAGGAGGAGGAAAAGGAGAAAGAATATAACAGCAGCTAACAATTACTGAGCAAGCCAAGCCAATGTATCTCAATTACTCCTCATAACAACCTTATGAGGCAGATACTAGCATTATCTTAATTTTGACAGTGTGGAAACTGAAACTTAGAATACTTTTATTAGCCTTAGACAACACAGCTAGTAAATAGCGGAGCCAAGATTTGCAATCAGGCAAGGCTCTTAGCCATTAGGCACTAATGAACAAAGTTGACCCTCAATAAATTTTGTTGCATAAATCAATGAATAAAATAATGATTGAAGGAATTAAAATTAAATTATTATTAAATCAGAATCTTTACCTCTTACTCATTAGTGAATCAAGACAAGTTAGTTCCATATCTTCTCAAAGATCATTTAAGTGCCCATATTAATCTGAGTATCACTTAAGGTAGTAGCTAGGTAAGTACATGAAGACTTATTACACTTTTTATTTTTGTAAATATTAGAAAGTTTCCATACTTAAATTTTAAAATCAATCTTAAATCTTAAAATCTACAATGAATAGGTTCAAACCCATTCCATTCTTGAGCATAGCCAAACTGAACTTTGAGAAATCAAACAGAACTCTGAAAGAGTGACTTAGAACTTTTAAAATTGTAAATAAAACCATCTTTTCAACAAACCAGTAGGACAAATTTATCAACTGAGTCCTATAAGTTTAAGTGGCAAACCAGGAGAAAAGAATCTAATTTTTTTTTTTAAATGTGCCACCTGACTATCCAATTCCAAAATCTGAATATATGTAAGTTCGACAATGTTAAGCACACATTTGAAAAAGTTTTAGATTACATGGCATTTTAAATATTACAAGTATTATTCCACATGTTATCTATTAACAGTTTCACTGATACACTTTGGAAAACAATAACCCCTTATTAAATATCAACTATGGGTCAGGAACAATGCTAGGTGTTTTCTCAACTTGTCCTCAAAGTTTTGAGATGGGTTACTACTCATGATGAACAAACTGAGGTGTAGGAAACATAAGTAACTTATGAAAGTTATACAACTATTATCAGTAAGGTTGGGAGTGAAGTGATGATATATTAGCAATTCCATTCTCCACTAATTCAAACTTAGACCTCTTTCCTCAACCTCTGACCCTTCCTTCTTCCTTCCTTCTTTTCTTTTCCCTTCCTCCTCCTTCTTTCCTCCCTCCCTCCCTCCCTCCTGGGTCACAGAGAAATAGAAACAACGAAAAGAGAACTTCTGCATGTTCTCACCTACACCTCTACTTGTCTTGCCTATTACTGTGCCTAAGCCCCTACCTCAGGCCAGCCCCTCCTTTGTGCACTCAAGGGCTGACTTCTTGCTGACTCAAGGGCAACACTCAAGCAATCTCTCCCATTTTCAGCTTTCTCTCTTACTGGATTAGTTGTGTAAGCACACAAAAATACTGAAATACTGCTCAGTAAAAAAAGGGGGGGGCACCTGGGTGGCTTAGTCAATTGAACGTGTGACTCTTGGTTTTTGGCTCAGGTCATGATCTCAGGGTCCCAGGATCAAGCCAAATGTTGGGCTCGTGCAGGCAAGGAATCTGCTTGAGGATTTTCTCTCCCCCTGCCTCTGGCCCTCCCCCTGCTTACATGCATGCACTCTCTTTCTCTCTCTCCCAAATAAATAAATCTTTTAAAACAAACAAGTAAATAAAAATAAATCTAATAAATCCTCCTTTGATCCTTTACTCCCTTTCCAGTTACTAGGCCATCTTTCTCCTCCTCAAAATGACTATACTCTTCCTGTCCAGTTTCTCTCCTCCCATTCCCTGGAACCCACTCCAATCAGGCCCTTCCCCATCACTCCACGAAAGCAGTTTTTTAGGTCACCAATGACCCCCTTATTGCTAAATCTATGGGTAAATTTTGAATCCTCATCTTTCAAGACCTTGTGACAGCATTTGAAACAGTTCATCACTCACTTCTTTTTGAAACCGCTTTTTCAATTGGTTTCTAGGACTCCATTCCATCTGGTTCTCATGCTATCTTGCAGGATACTCTTGGTTTCCTTGCCAATTCCTCATTTTCCCCTCAAATCTTTGGCATTCCTCAAATCATAGTTTTTGGGCCTTTTCTTTTCTCTATGTACATTCACACTCTTAGTGATTATCCAGCCTTCTGTTTTAAATATTATCAATTTGAGGGCAGCCCCCGTGGCTCAGCAGTTTAGCACCACCTTCAGGCCAGGGCCTGATCCTGGAAACCCGGGATCAAGACCCATGTCAGTAGAAACGACAAATACCCACCATTTGCTTCAACGTGGATGGAACTGGAGGGTATTATGCTGAGTGAAGTAAGTCAATCGGAGAAGGACAAACAGTGTATGTTCTCACTCATTTGGGGAATATAAACAATAGTGAAAGGGAATATAAGGGAAGGGAGAAGAAATGTGTGGGAAATATCAGAAAGGGAGACAGAACATAAAGACTCCTAACTCTGGGAAACGAACTAGGGGTGGTGGAAGGGGAGGAGGGCGGGGGGTGGGGGGAATGGGTGACGGGCACTGAGGAGGGCACTTGACGGGATGAGCACTGGGTGTTATTCTGTATGTTGGTAAATTGAACACCAATAAAAAATAAATTTATTAAAGAAAAAAAAAAAGACCCATGTCAGGCTCCCTGCATAGAGCCTGCTTCTCCCTCTCCCTGTGTCTCTGCCTCCCTCTCTCTCTCTGTATCACTCATTAATTTAAAAAAAAAAATCTTTAAATATTATCAACTTGAGGTGAAACTAAGTTGTGGTAATATAAATCAGAACAACAGCTGTCTCTGGGGAGTAGCCTGACTAGAAAGAGGGACAAGGGAACTTTCTGGGGCACAGAAATGCTCTATACCCTGATTGGGATGCAGTTACACAGGTGTATATATTTGTCATAAGTCATCAAACTGCACACTTAACATCTGTACATTTCAGAATATAGAAAACATACCACAATAAAAAAATGAATAAAAAGGGAAAACTTAAATAAATATCCTCTACATGCTGATAGCTCCCAAATAATTACTCATAGACCTAAACACTCCCTGAAATTACAGGCTCATATATTCAACTATTTGATACCTCCACTTGGAGGTCTAATAGGTATCTCGAAGTTTACATGTCCATAACCCAACTCTTTTTTATTTATTTATTTATTCATGAAAGAGAGAGAGGCAGAAACACAGGCAGAGGGAGAAGCAGGCTCTATGCAGTGAGCCCGACGTGAGACTCGATCCCAGGTCCCCAGGATTAGGCTCTGGGCTGAAGGTGGCGCTAAACCGCTAAGCCACTCGGGCTGCCCCATAACCCAACTCTTGATCTTCCTCCAAATCTGCCCCTTTCACAGGCTTCTCCTTCTCAGTTAATGGTAACCGAATCGTGTTAGGCAAAAACTTGGGAGTCATCTCCACTCTTCTGTTTCTCTCATGTCTAATATCCTATCCATCAACAGATATCTCAGGATATAACCAGAACCACTTCCACAGCTACCAACACTAGATTATTACCACCACCTTCAAACATCTTGTTTCTCCCCTTGCCTCCCCTAGGCCCACTCCTGCCCCTCTCTTTCCAACAGCAGCCAACAGGAATCTTTTAAAATGTTAAGTTGGGCAGCCCGGGTGGCTCAGCAATTTAGCCCCGCCTTCGGCCCAGGCGGGATCCTGGAAACCCAGGATAGAGTCCTGCGTCTGGCTCCTTGCATGGAGCCTGCTTCTCCCTCCGCCTCTCTCTCGCTCTCTCTCTCTCTCTGATGAATAGATAAATAAAATCTTTTAAAAAATAAATAAATAAATAAAATGTTAAGTAGTAAACATCATAATAAGAAGAAAACTGATCAATTTTACCACATAAAATAAAAATCTTTGTATAGGAAAAAATTAGCAAAGTAAAAAGAAAAATGATAAACTAGGAAAAAACAAAAATTAATTTTCCTATTATACAAAGATTTTATTTTTTAAAGATTTTATTTATTTATTTATGAGAGACACAGAGAGAGAGAGGGGCAGAGACACAGGCAGAGGAAGAAGCATCCCCTCTGGGACTCGATCCCTGGTCTCCCTGTGATCACACCCTGAGCTGAAGGTGGTGCTAAACCACTGAGCCACCCGGGCTACCCTATACAAAGATTTTAAAAGTAGAGAAGACACTGACCAACAACTCTATGGAAAAATGGACAAAAAAATATGAAATGTCCACAAAAAAAGGTATTCAAATGGCTCTTAATAAGTGGAAAGATGCTCAACCACATTTATAATAAGGAATATGCAAATTAAAATTATGCTGAGATACTATTCCACATCTATGAAATTGGCAAAAATCTAAAAGTTTATGACTATGGGAAATAACACTCTGCACACTATTGGAGGAAGGCAAAACAGAAAAAACACCTATGGGGGTGCCTGGGTGGCTCAGTGAGTTAAGCGTCTGCCTTTGGCTCAGGTCATGATCTCAGAGGCCTGGGATCAAGCCCCATATTGGACTCCCTATTCAGCAGGGAGTCTGCTTCTCCTTCTTCCTCTACCCTTCCCTGTTCCCCCAACTGATGCTCTCTCTCTCTCTCATTCTGTCTCTCTCTAATAAACAAAATCTTTTTATAAAATCAAAATCTTTGGGACGCCTGGGTGGCTCAGTGGTTGAGTGCCTGCCTTTGGGTCAGGATGTGATCCTGGAGTCCTTCCTGCATGGAGCCTGCTTCTGTCTCTGCCTTTCTGTGTGTGTGTGTGTGGTGTGTGTGTGTGTGTATGTCTTTCATGAATAAAAAGTAAAATCTTTAGGGAAAAAAAATCTTAAAAAAAAAAAAGAAAAGAAAAGAGAAAAACACTTGTGGAGGGGTATTTGGCAATACTGAGGGAAATCACACATTTACGCTTTGACCCAACAATACCACCTAGAGGATTTTTAGATACACTGGGGAAAACAAACAAAATACAACACAAAAGGGGCCCCTGGGTAGCTCAGCGCCTGAGCATCTGCCTTTGGCTCAGGATCCCAAGATTGTGGGATATAGTCCTGCATCAGGCTTCCCTGCATGGAGCCTGCTTCTCCCTCTGCCTGTGTCTCTGCCTCTCTCTCTCTCATGAATAAATAAAATATTTAAAAAAAAAAATACAACACAACACACATGCATTAGGCTATTCACTGCAGCGCTTTGCAACAACAAAAGTCTGAGAATAACCAAATGTCCTTCAACAGGAAACTAGTTGGCTAAACTACAGCACATCAATGTGACAAAATACTATGAAGCTTTAAAATGGAATGAAGCTTATCTCTATATATTCACCAGGGTAATTCCCAGAATGTGTTGCTAAGTGAAATAAGTTTTGAATAAAACAGTATGTACAGTATGCTTTCTTTTTGAAGATTATATTTATTTATTTGAGAGAGAGAGTGTAAGAGAGCATGAGCAGGGGAGGGGCAGAGGGAGAAGCAGACTCTCCGCTGAGCAGGGGGCCTGATAGAGCTCAATCCCAGGACCTAGAGATCAAGACCTAAACTGAAGGCAGACATTTAACAAACTAAGCCACTCAGGAGCCCCTAACCTAAAAAGAATATGAATATAAATATGCTTATATAGAGATTTAAGTGAACAGAAGAACCAAAACCTTTTTTAAATTGACTATCTAGGGGCACCTGAGTGGCTCAGTCAGTTAAGCATCCAACTCTAGACTCAGGCCATGATCTCAGGGTTGTTAAGACAGAACCCTGAGTTGGGCTCTGTGCTAGACATGGAGCCTACTTAAAATATTCTCTCTCCCTCTACCTTTGCCCCCCCACCCATCCTTTCTAAATAAATAGATAGATAGATAGATAGATAACTACCTATAATAATAGAAGGGACAGGAATTGAAGCTAGATTTCTCTGATTTTACCTTGTTTTATGCATTCAACTTTAGAGTCATATAAATGTCTTATATAGTTATTAAAGAAAATTAGAAGTGAAATCTCTAAAAATAAAAGCAAAATGAAATGAACAAACCTAAGTATAATATTGAGTTGGCATTTTAACTAGAAAGAGAGAAATTATTTTAAGTAACTTTATCACACAGCAATTTGTATGTTCCCTAATGGAACATATCAAAAGGGAAAAAAAACCTTAAACTATTTTTAGTAATCACAGTGTTAGTAATGATAGTGATGTTTCTATTCTGGAACCACGACTTTCAGCATAAGAAAAAATACATAAACATAAAATCAAAGTAAACACTCTATAATACTAAATACATATAGGAATTATCAGCATTAACTCACAATGTATTTCTTCTTAAATTTATCTTTTTCTGAGCCCTATCCCCTAAAAGGCCTACAAGCAAAAAAAAACAATTCAGTAAGCATCTCTAGACTTCAAGTTTTGGTCTTTCAGTGCCATTTACCACTAAAAAAGAACCAACTCTCTAAACAAATGGCCAATTCTGGCCAGATCTACGGAAGGAAGTATGTAAGAATCAAGCATTTATCCTGTCTTTTCTGTAGGAACTATATCTGAGAATAACCAAATAATAGAGTAGGAAAAGTTCTTTATAGGAAAACCGATAAAATTAGAATCACTATTTTGCAACTCTGATGAAATAATTCATCTAGGTAATGCCCATCAATGGCCACTAAAACCATTAGAAGAAAAGCTGATGGGAGTAACTTAATAATGGGTGAACAACACCTAATTCTACCATCAATCTGAACTTCACAAAAAAAGACAAGAAGACATTCCATATTTCCTGATATGATGCAATATGAAGTTTAGATCAGTATATACAGAATATTCTTATCAAAAAATCAAGCTTCAATCTAAGCAAGTTTTATATCCAACTCCCTGTTTATAGGAAATAAAGAGGGCAGAGGAACATATTAAATGAGACCACAAAGATACAATTAGCAAAGTCTAGAATGTAGGAAATTCAATAGGACAAATGACCCAGTTTCTTAGATAAATTACAATGAAAAAAAGTAAAGGAGAATCTACAGATTAAAAAGGAAATGGAACACGTCAAACAAACATGTGGACCTTACATCTAGACCTGAATGAACTGGCAAAAGAAAAAGAAAGAAACATTTGAGACAATCAAGGAAATATTTGTTAATATCAAAGAATTCCTGCTAATTTTTTGGAAAAGTGGTAGTACTGCAGTTTTCTTATGCATTTAAAAATACACAAGTAGGGCAGCCCGGATGGTGCAGCAGTTTAGTGCTGCCTACAGCCCGGGGTGTGATCCTGGAGAACCTGGATCGAATCCCACGTCGGGGTCCCTGCATGGAGCCTGCTTCTCCCTTTGCCTGTGTCTCTACCTCTCTCTCTGTCTCTCATGAATAAATAAAAATAAAATCTTTAAAAAAAAAAAACACAAGTAGGAGGATCCCTGAGTGGCTCAGTGGTTTGGTGCCTGTCTTTGGCCTGGGGCATGATCCTGGAGTCCTGGGATCGAGTCCTGCATCAGGCTCCCTGCATGGAGCCTGCTTCTCCCTCTGCCTGTGTCTCTGCCTCTGTGTGTGTGTGTGTGTGTGTGTGTGTGTGTTTCTCATGAATAAATGAATAAAATCTTTAGAAAAATACACAAGTATTTAGGTATGAAATTATAATTTCATATTGTACATGGGATTGCTTAAAAATAATTGAGAGGGGTGCCTTCATGGGTCAGACTCTTGATTTCAGTGCAGGTCATGATCTAGAGGTCATGGGATAGAGCCCTGAGTCAGGCTCCAAGCTTAGCACGGAGTCTGCTTGAGATTGTCTCTCTCCCTCTTTCTTCTTCTGCCCCTCCATCCCCCCCCCACTTGAGTGTTCTCTAAATACATACATACATACATACATACACACACACACATGACTGGTCATGATAATTGCTGAAGCTTGGGGTTCATGATACCATTCTATTTTTGCATATGTTTGAAATTTTCCATAATAAAAAACTGTTTAAATTTAAACCAGGGGTGGGGGGAGTAAGTAATTTATCAATCACATCACTACTCAGATCAAATCACCTTTTCCAGAGTAAAAATTAAGTTCCTTACAATATCCTCCATGATCAGCTCTCTCAATACCTCTCTAAGCCCACTCTTGCCCTTTTCTACTCTAGTCAGCAAGTAAGCATCCTTCTTCTCTATTCTTTGGATACACTGGGCAAACTTCCATCACAGAACCTTTGCACTTGTTCTTCATCTTAGGACGCCCATTTTCCAATATATGTCTGGCTTATTCCTTCAAGAACTGCTCAAGCATCACCTTTCCAATGAGGCCTTCCTTCCCTGATCACCCTATATAAAACAGCAGGATGCCAGGGTGGCTCAGTTGGTTAAGCGGCTGCTTTCAGCTCCAGTCATGATCTCCAGGTCCTGGGATCAAGTCCCGCATTTGGGTCCCTTCTCAGGGCAGGGAGTCTGCTTCTCCCTCTGCCCCACCCTTGCTCTCTCTCTCTCTCTCTCTCTCTCTCTCAAATAAATAAATAAAATCTTTTTTAAAAATAAAAAATGATAGCAAAATCTCCTACCTAGCATTCCTTATTCCCCCTTACCTGGCTATATTTTTCGCTATGCCACTTATCCCATTCTGACAATACTGGGTGTGTTTATTGTCTATCTACCCCACAAGATCCATGAAGACAGGGACTTTGTCTTGTTCACTGCTGTATTGTCTAAGGCTACAAGTACCTAGCTGTCCTTGCATATTTTAGGAGCTTAATAAAAACTTGTTAAATGATTAACTATGGACCAGAGAAGCAGAAAAAGTAGGGGATAAGGAGGCAAAAGCTGTGAGGATAAGGAGGCAAAAGAGAGGGAGAAAGGAGAGAGCAAATGGGCCCAAAGAAGCAGAAATGAAACCGGAGCTGGTAATGAGAGCTCTTCCTTCTGGTTCCAAGCTATTCATCAAGGCACAGGTGTACCTCTTGAGTTGCTCAACTTCAATCTGCTCTTTTAAAAAAAAAAAAACAAAACTTTTTTTTTTCTTAAGCATTTTATTTATTCATGAGAGACACACAGAGAGAGAGAGAGAGAGAGAGAGGCAGAGACACAAGCAGAGGGAGAAGCAGGCTCCATGCAGGGAGCCCGATGCAGGATTCAATCCTGGGACTCCAGGATCACGCCCTGGGCCGAAGGCAGGCACTAAACCACTGAGCCACCCAGGGATCCCCCCCACCTGCCTTTTTTTTTTTCAAGCTGCTCTTCAACTTCACTTGCTCTTTGTCATTTGCAGCTGAAGAGTTCTAATCAATATAAACAGTTGGAAGTCCCCAACAGAGAACTGAAAAAACAATAGCCTAGAAATTTAATTATCATCAGGCTTATGAAAAAGCACATAGGATAGTATTCAGGAAGATGGGAATACATATTAGAACTAGTAAGGATTCAGTTAGTGGCTGGATACAAAACAGATATATACAGATACATAAAGACAATAGATTCCTTCACAAGAGCAGTAAGAAAGTTATGGGGAAGAAGATGCTAATTACAAGGGTAGCATAAATACAAAACATCTGGAAATAACCTTAATAAGAAATGTAAAAGTGCAGGAACAATATGGAGACAAGACAAAACAATTTATGTACTATTGGTATATATAAAAAAATACAAAAAAGATCGTAAGAAGTATGTTTAGAATATTTAAAATATATGTATCTATATAAATAGAATCTAGAAAAAATACACCAAAATCTTAACAAAAGCAGTTCCTCTGAATGTGAGAATACTTGTAGCTTATTTTCATTTTTATATTTTCTTTCAGATTTCCTATAATGAAATTTTCTTTTAACATAGAGGCCTTGGCAACTTTCCTCAACCCTTGCCATTGCTAACACAGAGGAGGAAGGGAACAAGGGAACACAAGGCCTCAATACCCAAAGCTCCAGGGGCAGCTCCTTTCTGCCAATAATATGGAAGAGAATGGGAGAGAGTAGAAAGACTACAGTCTCTGGGGTCAGACTGGCCAGAAGAATAATTCTGGCTTTGCCACTTACTATTTGTAAGTAACTTGAAAAAGTTACTTAGCCTCTGTGCTCCAACTTTCTCACATACAATACAGAAATATTAACAGCTAAGTTGCTGGATTTGCATGAAGAGGAAACAAACTTGGTGGCTGGCATATTTATATGCCAGTGATCCCCAGCACTGGTTACTCCTAAGAATCACCCAGGGAGCTTCTGAAAAATACAGACTTATGGACCCTGATCTCTATCTTTTGAATTAGGAATTCCACAGGTAGGGCCAAAAATTTATACAGAAGCCATTATAACATGCACTTCTGGATGCATTTCTGATTTTTACAGTCATTGTATCTGGCAACTGCTGTTTTAGGGAACCAATACTAGAAAAGACATAAAGAAAACTTCAAGAATATTCATAAATAATTGATATACACACTACATTATTTCTGAGTTATTATTTAATTCATGTGTAAATAGCTTTGTCTTTTTACTAGACTTCAAACTTCTAGAGGGCAGGAATTATTTATTTCCCAATCACCTAGCACAGAATTATTATGCACACAGAAGATATGGAAGAAAAGTTTGTTAAATGACTCAGCGATAATAAATTTTGTAAGGCATATTACCAACACCATTTTAAAGCAATAAAATTTAAAATACTGGGGCTTGGGGCACCAGGCTAGCTCAGTTGGGAAGAGCACACAACTCTTGATTTTGGGGTCTTAAGTTTAAGCCCCGCGTTCGAGAAAAAAAAAAAAAAAGCCCCGCGTTCGGTGTAGAGATTACTTAAAAATAAAATCTTAAATATAAATATAAATATATGCATGCCAGGGCTTGATTTGACATTGTTCCTGCCAAGGTTTCTTCCAATGACCACCTTCACATTTACCCATGCAGTTCTGGCTACAGAAATACTACAAAGATCTTTATCATGTGGTCTCAGGGCATATGGCTCAGTAAGCTCACAAAGAACCTCAGGGTATGAACCAGACAGCTTCTCAAATCCCTTCCAACTTTTCTATGAAAAGCCTGCATTTCTGCTGTACCTTGAAGGATGGACAGGATGTAGACAGAATAACTATGGAAGAAAAACATTCCAAGGGAGGTCATCATATTCATAATAATGATTTTTTTAATAGAGAATAAGATAAAGGATAAAAAAAACAGATGAAAGGATTTTTAGCAAAATGTAAACAGTAGAAAAAGAATGAGGGAATGAATAAATGATTACCTAACCAAAATTCTCAATGAAGATCGAAAGGATCTAGCTGTGGCATCTCTTGCCAAGAGAGAGTATGTGCTTGAGAGCTGTGTAAAAACAGAGTGGCTCCTCAGTTTACCAGGTAGATGTTTACTGGACCGCTGACTCCACCTTTCCAACACGTTTTAGGACACCCAGAGTGCCAACCTGTGGTAACAGTGGAACCCAGCTGAACAGAAAATTCAAAACCATTCCTCTGTACAATGATGGGGTTCACTGGCCTGGCTCAAGGTCAATATTTCAAAAAGGGGTCAAGTATATTAAGAAGGAGCTTTTCTAGCAGTAAGATCATAGGGTCAATTACTGAAATCTGCGAGAGACAGAAATAAGAGGGATGGAAACTGAGGAAGAAGTATACACCAATAATGAACAGTATGGCTCCAAATGAAAGCAAAAAGGAGCCTATTTATTTCTCTAGCACATTCTATGAAACACTAAACAGAAGTTAAAGTGGATTAGACTTTAAGGAGTAAGTGGAAGATGTATCAAAATTTAAGTTGAAGAACTTCTCACATTGTAAAGGGGATTGATGCAGTTATATCTGAGGTGCTCTATTCATCCTATTTATTTGTAATTGTTTTAAGATAAGGAAGTAAGAAAGGTAAAACAAAGGGTAGCTGGAGAGATGAGCTTAGATAAACTGGCTCTATATTCATTAAGAAAAGATTAATAGTAAAGGCATTAAGATACATGATAAATTTGAAGAAAGTGGACAAGATAAACAATATAAAGGTTTTCGGTCTGTGATAAACACAAGAGAGAAGTATTAACTGGATCAACAGAAAAGGCCAGCCTAGAGAGATTTTTAACACATCAAGAGTAAAATTAGGGATCCCTGGGTGGCGCAGCGGTTTGGCGCCTGCCTTTGGCCCAGGGCACGATCCTGGAGACCCAGGATCGAGTCCCACGTCGGGCTCCCGGTGCATGGAGCCTGCTTCTCCCTCTGCCTGTGTCTCTGCCTCTCTCTCTCTCTGTGACTATCAATAAATAAATAAAAATTAAAAAAAAAAAAAAGAGTAAAATTAAATAGATACTCAAGGAGAACCATAGGAAGTCATAGAAGTGAGACCTAAGAAAGAAGTGAATGAGATTTTTGGTTCTACATTTAGAAGCCATCATTAAGAAAATCATACCCACTGAGCACACTTGAGTTTACAACCACAGCAGGAGAAAGCAATAATCACTTTATATAGTATGGTTTAGCAGAAGAGATTGGCCTTTAGTTGCAGACAGAGAGAAAATACAGCTCTACTGCACTACCACTTTCCAGGCTTATCACTGTAGCAAGTTAAAGCTCTCTCAATCTCTGTTTCATCTGATAACAACAGCAATATCTATACCTTATAAGATTGCTGCATTGGAGGTAATGTACATAAAGTGCTTAGAACAGCACTAGGTAGGTACTGATGTTAATATAATAATAATCATTAATATTGTTAGTTTTATAAATATTATGTAGCAATGAAGTCAGTCAAAAATTAATTGGACATCTACTACATGCCAGAGTTGTAGTAGGTGCTAGAAGACATAGAAGACAAAGTATAGACATTTTTTTGAAATGAGAAAAACAGAAAATCTAGGACACATAATATAAACATTAGAAGATACTTCAATAGCATTTTGGATTTTTTTATTTTTTCTTGCTGAGATTGAAGATTTGAAAATCAGTAATATGGCCAGCTTTTACTACAAATACCATATGAACACTAACTACAAATACTGACAATACCAGCAACATAATGCTCGTTAAGCTAAAGGGAAAATTAGCATATATGCAAAAAAGATTGTTATTTTGGCCACTAATGAGACAAGGGAAAGTCTAGGTCGGAACTGCCAGGAGGAATCTATAACCCAGAGGCCCATCCAAACCATAGGTATTCCTTGGCTCTAAGAACAAAATACTGGCATGACAGTTTGTATAAAATATGCCTTATATACACCAATTCCTGTGATGCAAAATGAAGAGTGACCAAAAACACAAGACCTAAAGAACACATGGCTTCAGAGGGCCAATGTACCCAAGTGAAAGCAAAGCTCAAAATACAAGAGGTATCTGCTCAGAGGATTTAAAAAGATGAATTAAAAATAAAAGCTCTTATTTAATAATATAACTAAATATAAAAATCTCAAATTAACAATTAAAATTTTTTCCATTTACCTGATTGCTTAGAATTTCTTTCTTTCCACTGAATATTTTTGCATTTGATCTGGTTTTGTCTCTCTTTTCGGAGTCGTTCTAATCTTTGAGCTTGAAAAGAAATATTATAACTATAAGTTTGTCAATGAAAGTTTACTATAAACAAAGACATAATTAACTACCTTTATATGAATAAAGATGTTTTATATTGCACATGTAGGGAAAAAGTCATAAAATTTTAAAGGTGGCACCCCTGAAAAGCAAATACCAACAAAAACATGAAAATATTCTTGATTTATAATTGAAATTAGAGGATATAAAACATTAATAGAGATCATAAAGATAGTATTAACATGGAAGAGAATAATAAAATGTGAAAACTTCTGTGATTAATATGACATTTCATTATATAAATCATTAATAACGGTCTTAAAGGAATTTTAATGCACAAATGAACTGAAGTGAATATTACATTACAGGAATAAAATTACTGTTATGAATTACTCTACCCGTTTCAAAAATTAAAGATAAATGAACTCAGACTAGACTATTAAAGTTTTAAATATAAAATCCTTTATCTAAAAATCATGAAAATTATAAAATGTCAAAGCTATATAAATTAGCATAGCTTTCCTTCAGTGGGCTCAAACAGTTTATAGGTAGTAAAATAAATGATTTGTATCTTCGTAACATTAGTCAAATCTTAAAAAGAATAATTTTTCTTATACAAAATTTTAAGATATGCTGAAAGGATTAAAAAGTACATTCTTTGGTCACTAGGACACTCCACAATTGTAATTATTGCATCTAAGTGCTATCTTAAGAAATTCCAACAAAAGCATCACCTAAAATCATGCATTTGTGAGATTATATTACCACTGGCTGATCAACCTTCAAAAATCAGTGAACCAAAAAAAAAAAAAATCAGTGAACCAATCTTTTATTAAAGAAATATTGTTCAGCATATATTAACAACTACTGCATAGGAAAAACACAATGGAAAAGAAAGTCATAATTGATGTTATTTCTCAAGTTAGCTTCAACTTCCTATCCTGGAACAATGCTAACAAAAAATAAGTAAATTTCTCTTTCAACCTCTTGCAAGGTAGGATAACATACACGCCTGCCTTAGCATTGTGGTAGGGAAATACTGAAACTAGTCTTGCCATAAATGTAAACTGTGCCAGCAAAAGCATTTTGACAATGTCACTATATCTAACCAAATTCCATTGAAGGAAAATACATTCAATTGCAATTAATAAATGTGAAGGGTACAGCCAAAGTAATACAATCAGAAAGCTCTCAATTTAGCAGCATTCTCCTTCTGAAATCCATTTAACCTGTCATATAAGATACCACCTCAATAACTTGCAAAGGAAGTCAGTTTCAGCTAGAGAACTGAGAATCAATGGTTCTAAATTATATTCAAACCTTCACTCAAATCCTATTTTGATAAAAGTTCTTTGAGCTACTGGGAAATGCTATTAATTATTTTCATCATGAGAGCAAATTATTCTTTGGAGATGTCACAGAATGCTGAATTCCGAACCAAAACCTTAACATGCCTTGCACTGTATATTGTATCCTGCAGTACTTCTTTAAGTACATTTTACATTTTGACCACGAAAATAAACATGTAAATATTTTCTATGATCTACAACATCTCCTACCATTACTTTTCCTGGGAGTTAGCAGGTTACTCCTACTGATTAGGGGAGATTATATTTTCTGATTACCTAATAAAAATCATCTCCTAGAACACCCTGTCATATCAGAACTACATTATAGATTCTAAATAACTTATCTAAGTAAAGGCCTTGGTTCATCACATTCCCCTTGAAAGATTTCCAAAACACATAAGCTGGAAAATAGGCATTGATAAGTTTTTAAAAGCTAATGATTGAATATGTATGTACCAAAGAATAGCATTTTCAAGCCACAAAGATCAAAGGGTAGAGACCAATTTAAGAAAATAAAGATAATATATCAAAAACAGGGGGATTGCTATTAAAATCAGCCCTAACAAATATTCAGCTATTTACCTCCAATCCTCCCCCCACCCTCCCACAATCCCTCCAAGGCCAAAAAAATGGCTCCAGCAGCATCATTCCTTGGCTAGTCAGCTCTCTGTATTAAAGGTTCTTTATTATGTCAACCTGAAACCGGCTACCAGGTAGTCTACCCACTGGGACTAATGTTGCTCTATGAAAATACTCAAAACAAGTCTACTTCTCTTTCTACGTGAGGACTTTTTAGAAACAGAACATCCAACATGCCTCTGATAGCCACCTTTTTTTATCTATTCAGTTTCTACTTCCTTTAATAACGTCATTCCAGAGGCACTCTCCATTCAGTCACAGAAATGGGAGTTGTTTAGACTCACTGTAATACATGCATGTTCCAATTAATAGACACTTTCCCCATTAAACCTATTCCAACAATATGCATTATTCTGTAAGATTATTGACTGATTTAAAGTTCAGAAGACATGACTAAAAGGCAATGTTTACCTGTATTTGAGCGTCTTCTAATACCAAAGTCCCAACTTGAGGTAATATCGACTGACTGGGCATATACATAGCCCTGAGTCTCACCATTGCTTCCCTGAATTTCTGACCCACTGTCTCCAGGCATTGAAGGAGGATGAATCTTCTCTAGGTCAACATCATGATCAATGAGAACCATTTCACACATTCCTGTGTCATCACTGGTCACATGTGACTGTCGGATATGAGCTAGAATGATAGTTGGATTGTCCAAGAAGGCCATCCTTTCTGTGGGCCAATTTCCTTAAAAGGCTATTTTCTCCTCTTCATATTGTTTCACGTGCTCACCTCCCTAGAAACATGATGTACACAGCAATATTTAAGAATAAAAAAGAAGATGACTGAATCATTTTTCAAACAAATTCAATGTGGTACAATGCTACCTTGAAAATCAACATTTATCCCTGTACCTAGGAGCTTACAAGGATTAAGCCTAAGCTGAAAGGAAATCCTTATAAACACTAGGGGCTACAGCTCTAGTCAATGAGGGTGGCTTCCTCTTTTGCAAAACAAATTAATAGTGACTCCTTAGACCACTCAAAGCACATAATTACTGTTAAAACAATAAATTTTCCTTTCTTTCTCCTTCATTCCAATGCAGTCTCCTCATTACTCTATAAGGTCACAGGGGAACAAGTCGTATTTTCCTCAAATTATGTGTGAAAGTATGAAACTGTCCTTTCTTTTGTTTACTTTTTTTTTTTAAGATTTTATTTATTTATTCATGAGAGACACACAAAGAGAGAGGAGGCAGACACACAGGCAGAGGGAGAAGCAGGCTCCATGCACCGGGAGCCCGACATGGGATTCGATCCCGGGTCTCCAGGATCACACCCTGGGCCAAAGGCAGGCGCCAAACCGCTGCGCAACCCAGGGATCCCCAGGCATCCCTTTTGTTAACATTTCATCTTTGTCTTTGTCATATGGTTGTGAGGCAACTAAAAGAACACAGACAATACTTTGAGTTACTAGGAATTAAAAAAAAAAAAAAAGAACCACCAAAGTAATTTTGTTCAATAAACACATTTTCCTTTCTTCTGGTTTAACAGAGTATTGTGCTTTTATTTTATTTTATTTTTGGGAGAGAGGGAGGGATAAAGGGAGGGGCAGAGGGAGAGACAGAATCCCAAGGAAGCTGCACACAAAGCACAGAACCTGACATGGAGCTCAATCTCACAACCCTGAAACCATGACCTGTGCAGAAATCACACTTAACTGACTGAGCCGTCTAGTCACCCCAGTATTGTGCTTTTATTTATTTATTTATTTTTTAATTTTTATTTATTTATGATAGTCACAGAGAGAGAGAGAGAGAGAGAGGCAGAGACACAGGCAGAGGGAGAAGCAGGCTCCATGCACCGGGAGCCCGACATGGGATTCGATCCTGGGTCTCCAGGATCACGCCCTGGGCCAAAGGCAGGCGCCAAACCGCTGCGCCACCCAGGGATCCCAGTATTGTGCTTTTAAAATAAACTTTATTAATCAAACTTCTCTGCTACCAAATTAATTTCTTACTTTAGAAATCTCATTGTAAGAACTGCTTCCTGAATCTTGTTGAAACTAAAATGATGTATATTCTGGGAATAAAATGGTACCTCCTTAGTTAAATGGGAATACTCAACAAAGAAAACATGGTAGTCTCTTCTCATCTGTGGTTTCATTTTCTGCAGTTTGTTGTTACTCATGGTCAACTGCAGTCCAACAGCAGATGATCCTCCTTCTGATGTACCCTGACAGTCAAAAGTAGCCTAATGCAATGTCACAATTCCTAGGTCATTCACCTTACTTTTGTCTCATCACGTAGGCATTTTATCATTTCACATCATCACAAGAAGGCTGAGCACAGTACATTAAGATATTCTGAGGAGGGAAACCACAGTCACATAATTCAGTATAGTTGTAATTGTTCTGTTTTATTATCGCTATTAATATCTTACTGTGTCTAATTCGAAAATTAAACTTTATCATAGGTATGTATGTGCAGGAAAAACAATAGTACATATAGGATTTGGTACCATCGATGATTTCAGGCATCACTGTGGTTCCTGGAAAGCACCCCCTGCAAATGATCGGGGACTACTGTATTAGAGGACACTGGTTAAGAGAAAGAACTGCAGGCAGAACTGGGTTCAAATCGTGCCCCTACCACTAGCTGGCTATGTGATCTTGGTCAAAACAACCTTAACTTATTTGAGCCTATTTTCTTTCTTCATTAATAAAATGGGGACTCCAGGAATGAGAAGATGTATAAGAGATAATGCAGGGAAAGTGCTCAAAAGAGCACCAGGCACATAATTATTAGCTGCTTTTAATAATAACAATGATGATGGTAAAAAATAATAACTTCGGCTTTCAATTCTTGTTTAAAATAATCCTAAAATATATCAATATTCATCCTTCTTTAGTAAGTGCACAGCACATAAAATAAATGTGTGGTTCCTTTCTGAAAGAGGACTCTGCAGGTCACCAGGGTCAACTTCTTCCTCCTCCTCCAAAATCATTATGAGATGCAAGGAACATGAAAACTGGATTGAATATGTTCCCAGAACAGTCCTAGAGGTATTTATTTTTAGAAAGGCCTACAACACCAGATTTTCTTGTTATTTGTCTCTTCTAAAAATGAAATATGGGGGAAATCCAGTTAATAAAGCATTATAACCAACAAAGGTTTTAAAAACTTTTGTCTAGTAACATTCTAATGACATCACTCGGTAGATCTTAAAGATACCAAGATTAAGAGAAAGTATAATTAATCAAATTAATTACACTAATCTTCATTTTTTTCCTTCAAATATATTTACTGAGTAGTTATTTTACACAGAGGCTAATGGGAAATGCCAAGGAAAGGTATCTCTGAATCAAAAAGTTTATACCCTAACACAGTCCTAGTGTATTTAATATAATGAGATTCCTCCAAGTCTCAGAAATGTTAATGTCAGCCTACCATTTTCAGTGTATTAATCAGAAAAACATTACAGAATTAAAGAGGAGCATTTAAATTTCACTTGTAAAAATAAGAATTACTTATAAAATCATAAAGAGATGTATTCAATCATGGATTTACTTATAAATGAGAGCATTTGTTTTCTAACAAAATCATAGCATCACAGATGGCCAAAACTGCAAACATCCTCATAGCAATCACAGTAAGTGTCTCTCCCA
Organism: Canis lupus baileyi; assembly: GCF_048164855.1. Classification (NCBI taxonomy): domain Eukaryota; kingdom Metazoa; phylum Chordata; class Mammalia; order Carnivora; family Canidae; genus Canis; species Canis lupus. The sequence goes on from NC_132853.1 coordinate 3,605,791, forward strand.
CGAGAGTAAGGCAACTAGTCGCTAGCAGAGGGGCAGGTACTTTCAATTTCATATTGAATAGTTTTCTCTTGTGAAAAACAAGGGCTTCAATGAGAAGCTACACATTTAATGGGTGTTCTAGCACCAACAAGTCAAATGGCAAAGGGCAAAGAAATAAAAGTATACTTAAGTACACTCAACAGAATGTGCATGTGTTTGTTTGTTTGTTTGTTTGTTTGTTTGTTTGTTTTCCGGAAAATGGATCTGCTCCATCACCTCTTAGGAAGTAAAGAGTCATTGGAAAATACTTCTGAGAGCACACAGCAAGTCTCTAACTTTATCCTTGTGGGACAGAGGCCCCAAAATACCCCAAAAAAGAACAGATATCTTCTTTATTGGTATACTACGACTTCATACAATTTGGAATCTGTATCACTCACTCAACAAATACTATTCAATACTGATTCTGATAGGGAATTTCAAGAAGTCTGCCCTAGGAAATAAGCCCTCACCTCCCATGACATGTACTTGAAGATTCAGACTATAAGTTCCACAAGGACAGGAGCCACATTGCCACATCCCTTCTGGCAACAAAGGATCTTATACATGGCAGAAATTCAGTAAGGGTTGCTGTCTGTCTTCCAAAGATTATACAATTTTGTTGTAGAGATAAGTCATCTATGAGCATGTCATGTGTAGTGTGATTATAAAGAAAGGATTGCTTTTTTTCTATTAATACAGATATAAGAGCTTGTCTTCACTAATGCCTTTCAAAACTGTCACCTTGGGACACTATCAACTTATCCTAACACTACTTTTAGAACCAAAAGAATATGTTTTAAATCACTTTAAGAGCAGCAAACTACCATTTGAAGGTAGATTTGATTTCTAAGACAAAGATATTCCAAACACAGATGAAAACAAGTTATTTTCTCTGATCAGTTGTGCAAAGATCAAAGATTTTCAAAACCTAATGTTGGCAGGGTTCAGAGAAATAAGCCCTCTCATGCACTGTAAAAAGGAATGAAAATTGAGACTTTTTAGAGGGTAATATATCATCTATCAAAGTGTAATGAGTACCTTTTGGGCAAACCCACTTGTAGGATTTGCCTTTAAGAGATAACTATGCAAAAATATTTATCTCAGGATTGTTACACTGAAAATCTAAAAGTAACCTAAACATTCACGCCTGAGTATGTCATTACACACGCATGTAACAGAATACTACACAGTCATTAGAAACTGGTAGAAAACGGATAAACAAATTGTGGTATATATATATATACACAATAGGATAGTCTTCAGCCTTTAAAAGGAAGAAAATTCTGGCACATGCTACAACATGGATGAACCTTGACGAGATTATACTCAAAGAAGTAAGTCACAAAAAGACAAATACTGTATGATTCCACTTATATGAGGCACCTAGAGTCATCAAATTCATAGAGACAGAAAGTAGAATGGAGAGTGCCAGGGGCTGGAGGGAGAGGGGGATGGGGAATATTTATAAGATATGTTTAAGTTTGGAAAGATGAAAAAGTTCTGGAGACTGGCGGTCTCCAGCTGCACAACAGTATAAATAACAGTGTAAATATACTTCATGCCACTGACCTACATTCTTAAAAATGGTTAAAATGGTCAATTTTATTACATGTATATTACCACAATTTTTTAAATTTAAATTTTAAAATGTCTAGGAAATGCCACATTAAACAAAATAAGTTTTCTTGCTATTTAGTTAGACTTCTCAAAGCTTTTCAACTACTAATGAAGGGGTACCTGGGTGGCTCAGTCAGTTGGGTGTCTGCCTTCGGCTCAGGTCATGATTTCAGGGTCCTGGGATGGAGCCTCACATTGGGCTCCCTGCTCAGTGGGGAATCCCTCATCTCTGCTCATGCTCTCTCTCATTCTGCTCACTCCCTCTGCTCTGCTCACTCTCTCTCAAATAAATAAGTAAAATCATTAAAAAAAAAAAAAGATAAAACTACTCACGTATATTGTGAATCTACAAGAGTGGAGACTCTCATAATGCAATATATCCCAAATCTGAAACTTATCTGATCCTTAAAGATTTTTTCCTCCAGGAACACTAAAATATATCAATGCATAAGAGATTCACAGAACCTAGTTTAGAAATGCTGCTTTACATTTTTACAAATACTGTTTATTTTGGGGTCTTGAATATCTTCCCTGGATGTTACCAATTCTTGACTTGAAGATAACTGGTCCTTTTTATATGCCTTTCGGCTGCTGGATAAACAATTTCAGCCTCCAGGAGGTCTGTTCCCCTAAGATCACCTATTTTCATGGATTCTTCCACTTTTTAACTTCAGATTCCTCAAAGCATACAGATTTATTTTACAAAAATGAAAGCAGAGGGACAACCACACAGAGTAAGAAGACATAAGATATCCCAAAGTGACTCAGCCCGTTTTTAATGTACTGGGTGGATCTCCTTTTATACTTCATTCATTCATTCAACAAACATTTATTAAGTTCCTATGATGTGCTAAGTTTTGTTCCAGGTGCAATGTGGATGCTTTTACCACTGCACAGAACCATTTGTGTGCATTAATGACCATGTAACTTGATGTGTTAACTTGGAACATGCCCTACACAGGGAAGTAAACTTTTAGTATGTTCTAATGCTATCAAGCCTTAATACAAGCATATTTTATTTTATTTTTTTATTTTTATTTTTTATTTATGATAGTCACACAGAGAGAGAGAGAGAGAGGCAGAGACACAGGCAGAGGGAGAAGCAGGCTCCATGCACCGGGAGCCCAACGTGGGATTCGATCCCAGGTCTCCAGGATCGTGCCCTGGGCTAAAGGCAGGTGCCAAACTGCTGCGCCACCCAGGGATCCCCTACAAGCATATTTTAAATAACTTTATTCACATATACTCTCCAAACTGTTCACAATGGCTTACAGGAAAACATAAGATACAACAGAGTAAAAAAGTAGATGATGGGAAGCCCGGGTGGCTCAGCAGTTTAGCATCGCCTTCAGCCCAGGGTGTGATTCTGGAGACCTGGGATCGAGTACCACGTCAGGCTCCCTGCATGGAGCCTGCTTCTCCCTCTGCCTGTGTCTCTGCCTCTCTCTCTCTCTGTGTCTCTCGTGAATAAATAAATAAAATCTTTAAAAAAAAAAAAAGTAGATGAAAAATGTGGCAAACGGTAATCTGTATGAATGTTATATTGTACATTTCCCACAGGAAACTTCTGAGGAAGCAAAAAGCAATTATAATAACTAACCTTTATTTATTACAAAAGCTACCCTTGCTCTTTCTTAGATGGACTAATTTGTATAATTTTCAAAATAACCCTATGAGATACTGTTTTCATCCCCATTTTACAGATGAGAAAATGAAGGCAAATCAAAATCTGCCCAAAGCCCGACAGCTAATAAGTCCAAGAATCTTAAGCATTATATAGCCTTCCAAAACAAAAAGGAATAAAGAATTACAACAGTAGTAATAAATGACATTTTTAAAGATCCTGTTGTTGAGTTCTTTGAGTTCTGAGGCCTGAGAGAAATTTCTGTCATGGGTCTTTGTGGAAAATATAATACAGTAAATATGTTATTCAGTAGACTAGACCCTTAGGCTCCCCTTAACTCCTATAACTGTGATTTATACAATAGGAAGAAATAAGCAGTGCATATAATGGTTGTTCAAAAATAAAAGTTATGAAATTTTATACAAGAAAGAAACTTCAAGGATCACCTACTTGTTGACCTGAAACCACAGAGGGAAAAGCTGGATGTAAGTATCTTGTATCTTTTTATTTTTATTTATTTATTTTAAAAACTTAGAAAAAAAATCTTATTATTATTCATGAGAGACACAGAGAGAGAGAAAGAGACATAGGCTCCACGTAGGGAGCCCGATGTGGGACTCAATCCCAGGTCTCCGGGATCATGACCTGAGCCAAAGGCAGACACTTAACCGCTAAGCCACCCAGGCATCCCTATCTTGAATCTTTTTAAAACTCCTAGAGATTCATGCAACTTCAGTTACCAAGTCCATACCCGAAATACTCTGTTCCTTTAAATTATGCTGCATGAGCAAATGAACCTTCCCTATACTCCTTCACTCCCTAAGGACCTGAGATAGGTATTAAAATGACTTAAAATGCTCACACCCAGCCAATGATTAAAAGGAAATTCCCTTTCCAAGACTTTCAAAGCACTCTATACACCTACTTCCCTCTGCCAGACAGACTTCAAGCCCCCTCACCTGCAATCTGTGAAAACTTATCTGAATAAGCAACAGCCTGAGGCTTCTCCAAGGTCTGCAAACTCCCAATCAAAAATTACTGCTGCCCCATCAATGTGTCATATAAATGCTGGCATGTTAATTGTGTATTTATAAGATTGTTAATGGTTAGTTAATTTACCTCCCACACTATTATTGTACTTGAAATGATTTAACGTCTGCTGAGGGAGTTAACAACATGTAACAGCAGATGCGAGATTTTTTTTACCTTTTCTCACTGTACCCCGACTTCACGCTATTAGCATTAACTTCAAGTTATACCTGATTCCTATACAGAATTCCTTAAGAGTATTATAGAAGCATTCACATTTATTCTGCACAGCAAGAAATAACCACAATTTAGAAAAATAAAAGCCTTTTTATTATATACAGCTTTTCATTTATAAAAACCAACAGACCTTTTCATGAACATACTTTGATCTAGTAAAGTTCAGTTCATACCTCCTAGAATTTGAAAATTATTGAAATGACCATTAAAATAAAACGTACTTTATTGCTTTTAAATCTCTTTTTCTAACTCTAACTCTAAATTAAATCTTCATTTATTTTTTAGAACAGCAAAAATTAAGTTTTTGTTTCTTTTGAGAATTAAAATCTCCATGTAAATAGGCCTAATTTCATTAAACAGTTAAGCAGTGAGACTCCAGAGCTGGAGAGTTTAATTTTTCCTCTTAGCAAAGTACTTGCTAGACTCAAGGCAACAGGAAAAAAAACAAAAAAAAACTTGTATCTTCTTTTAAATAATATGGGGACTCATTCACTAAACATCATTGAGGGCTAGGTACTGGGAATCCTACAAAAACTACTATGAACATTGGCCTGCACCTTCCAGAGGCTTACAAACTTCAGCAGATGAGCTATGCTGTGTATATATACAAACGTAAGGCAATACATACTATCAAATGAGTTGCTAAGACCCTACATTTTCCAAGAACAAGAAAGTTACGGAGACTTCAGGAAGGAAAAAGGTCCAGGGATGACCAAACTTTCATTAGGCAGACACGTAAGAACGGTCAAAGATGTTTACTAAGCTCTTACTATCAGCTATCCTTTCATGCAACAACATAATTCATCCTTACAACCACCCCAAGAGGTAGGTATTAATATCATCCCCATTTTATAGACAAAAAAAAAAATTAAGGCTTAAAGGAAGTAAGTAACTTGTCTAAGATCACATGGTAAGTTTTTTAAAGGCCAGTCTCCTATCAAGAGGAAGAGTCTATTTCCCCATCTCTTGAATTTGACCTCACACTGTGATTTGATTTACTATCACCAACAGAATGTAATGGAAGTAACTTCTGAACTTCAGCCTCAAGAGACATCGCTAACCTCTGCTGCTGCTTTTTTTGGAATACATGTAAATCACTGAAAGAGACTTAGGGGGAAAAAAAAGGAGCTTGGAACAACAGACCATGTGGAGAGCCTTAGTTATCCTGCTAAGGTCCGCCCGATGAATGACTGAGGCCATCTGGGACCAGCTGGATCCCCACCAACCTACCAGGAGGCCAGGTTTTCCCTCCTGTAAAATGTCTCCTCCCAGACAAAGGACCCTGATCCTTGATTTTTCTTGTACCCCTAACCTCCACCTGAAATGTCTCTGAATCTTACCATCTGCCAAGATCCAGTTAAAGGGAGCCTGGTACAGTACAGTGCCTCTCAAACTTGTCCATGAACACACCTGAAGGGCAGAGGAAAGTGACTATAAATCAAGGTATGAGAGAAGCTAGGAGGAGCCACCTAAAGCAATATGCTATAAGAAATTTAGTTTTAGGGATGCCTAGGTGGCTTAGCTGTTCAGCATGTGCCTTCAGCCCAGGGCATGATCCTGGAGTCCTGGGACCAGGTCCCACATCGGGCTCCCTGCATGGAGCCTGCTTCTCCCTCTGCCTGTGTTTCTGCCTCTCTCCCTCTCTGTCTCTCATGAGTAAATAAATAAAATCTAAGAAAAAAATTTTAAAAAGAAATTTACCTTTAGAATTCATTCATATTTTGCATTCTATCCTTTAAGATCCTGCACCTGTATTTGTTTTAACAGGAAAAGTTTTACCTTTTAATATATCATGAAAATTGATAGGAATATGTGCCAAGCTTACTTTGTGGCTTCTAGTACTCTCTGGCACACCCTGGGATTCCCATGAACCCAGTCTGAACAGCAAGTCTAGTGGAGAAACATAACTTGGATATCAGAAGTATCTGATTTTGTGAAGATAAAATGGCACTTTATCAACAGCCAGCTCAAGATCTAAATTTTGCTCAACAGATATTTCCTATGACTAGTACGAAGAACAGCTTGTAGGGGCGCCTGGCTGGCTCAGTCAGTAGAGCATTCAACTCTTGATCTCAGGGTTAGAAGTTCGAGTCCTACGTTGAGTGTAGAGATTACTTAAAAATGAAATCTTTAAAAAAAAAAAGAACTATAATTACTGATAACACCAAACTATATATAAAGTTATAAGTACAAGTTAGACTGAAATCCCAATTTTTATGCAGCTATTATAAAACAATCAGTATTTTCAGTGTTCTGAAATAATGTTTAATAACTAGTAATAGATGTAAAACTTCAGACATCTTATCCACCCACTACACCCTCAAAACCCCAAATATGCCAACATTTTTGGTTCTTAGAAGAAATCTGCTAGTTTACTGCAATGTAGCCCTAAATTATTTTTCCAGTGAGTGTTGTCTGACATAATAGATCTGATTGACACCTGTGATAATAAACAAATAATTTTAGGTTTTACTTTAATATTTCAGGTAAAAATATTTATAGTTTTACCTAGAGTGAAGAAATGAATAAAGCCAGAGAAACTAGACTACTTCCCAATGTAAAATTACCAGTATAGGAGCTGAAATCACAAATAGCCCACAACTATCTACCAAACACCCATTCACTGATTTCATTCACTTGACAAATATTTATAAAGCACTTACTATGTGCCAGGCACCAGAGATATATAAGGCTGAGCAAAAAATGAAAAAAGGCCACTGCCTTCAAGGAGCTAAAAGTGTGTATATGGTAGCCAGAATTCTAAGATGGCTCCAGAAATTCCTATCCCTTGATATCCATGCAATTACATCATGCCCACCCCTTGAGCGTGGATAAAACTTAGCCAACAGAATATACAGCAAAAGTGTTGGGGGGAGATGGGGAAGAAGTTACAAACTTGATTACTTTCTGTTATATAAAATTCCATCCTAATTTTAAATTTTCCTGCTGACCTCAAAGAAACAAACAGCCAAGTTATGGCACAATATAAGGCAAGGACCTGAGAATGGCCCATAGGAGCTGAGAGTGGCCCCAGTTGACAGGTAGCAAGAAAATGAGGACCTCAATCATATAGCTACAAGGAAATGAATTCCAACAACAACGTAAAGGAGCTTGGAAAGAGATCTTTCCCTAGTCAAGCCTCCAAATGAGGCTGGAGCCAGCTGACAGTTTAATATAATCCTTTTGAGACCCTCAACAGAAAATCCAGATGAAGCCATGACTTCTGACCCACTAAAAGACATAAATTTGTATTGTTTTAAGCCACTAAGTTTGTGGTATTCTGTTATGCAGCAATAGAGATGAAAATAGTGCAGGAAAACAGCTTAGACTCCTTTGCTTTCATACACATTTAAGACTCTCTACAACTGAGTTTTACTCACCTACGCCTTCTCCCCAGCAGGCAACTCCCAGAACTCTCTGAACATGGTTCAGCCTTTGGTAATGATAATACCCTTGAGATGTGCTCCTCCCCATTACAGACTTTACTCTTCAAAGTACAACTCAAGAATCTCATCCTGTGAACTCTCCTCCAATTTGCAAAGCCCAAACTGTTTTAAAAGCACTTTATTTCTACCTTCAAATAAAGTTAGTTATATGAATATCATGTATAAGGAACTGCCAATTTCATCAACTTTTTGATCCAATTCTAGAATCAGAAATGTGGTTACTGTATTAAGATCTCTCTCCCCCTTCCCATCATTTGTAAAGTTGCTAAAGGCAGGAATTCCTAGACCCCAACAATAATGTAGTGGTTCTAATGTGGTGGTTCTCAACTGGAAGGCAATTTTGTTCCCCAGGGGACATTTGGCAATGTCTGGTGATATTTCTAGCTGTCACATTGTTAGTATCTAGTGGATAAAAGACAGGGATGTTGTTTAACATCTTATAATGCACAGAACAGCACCTATAACAAAGGATTATACCCCCAAAAAAGGCCAATATCAATGATGCCAAGGTTGAGAAATCCTGCTGTGATATGCTATATGAAGCCACTAAATTTGGGGTAATTTCCAGCCCCCTTAGAACAGTTTCATTGATACTGAGACTAAACTATACAACTTTGCTATTAAAATATATGCTCAAATCTTCTAAGGTACTAAACAAGTTCAACTCCTAGTATCTGTTTACTGAAATTTTAACAAAACCAAAGTCCAAAGGAAAATCAAAGTCCAAATTACTATAATAAAAACAAAAGACAAATCACATTCCACCAAACTTGATCTGAAGCCTATTCACTCTCACTACCTCCTACTCATTCTTCAAATCCCAGCTTAACGGTCAATTCTTCCAGGAACCTCCCCAAAGAATCCTACAGACCAGGTTAACTGCTCTCTTCTTTGTGGTCCCATTGCACTGCATTTTGTCACTACTTCCACCAAATAGTTAATCCTGCACATTGCCTGTTAGTAGTAGGTACTATGTATTTGTTGAATTTATTCATTGAACAAATATGTATTGAAGCCTAGTATGTGCCAGGCACTATTCTAGATGCAAAGAGTACAAGAGAATATAAAGCAGAAAGTCCTGCCCTCATGGAGTTCACATTCTAATGAGGGAGACTAACAAAACAGAGAAGTAAGTATACAGTAAATTATTAGTGCTATGGAAAAAGACAGCACCGGGAAGAGAGATGGGCATGTCAGGTGGTGGGCCAGGGCTGCAACTGTAAATAAAGTAGTCTAGGAACACTTCACTGAGAACCTGACATTTGAGTTAACATTTGAAGGAGGTAAGAGAACAAGCCATGTAAACTTCTGAAGGGAAGTGCTTTGCCAAGTGAGGGTAGTATACTCTTCAAGAAGTAGCAAGGAGTCCAGCAAGGAAGTTAAGTAGTAGAGGATGATACCTGGAAGAGTAGAGCAAACATGTACAGTGTTATAGGTCATTCTAAGAACTCTTCTTTTTCTCTAAGTAGAGAATTACCGAGGATTGTGATATGATCTAACCCACATTTTAAAAGATTCCCTCAGGACAGCCCAGTGGCTCAGTGGTTTAGCGCCACGGTGGGCCCAGGGCATGATCCTAGGGACCTGGGATGGAGTCCCATGTCCGGCTCCCTGCATGGAGCCTGCTTCTCCCTCTGCCTGTGTCTCTGCCTCTCTTTCTCTCTCTGTCTCTCATAAATAAATAAATAAATAAATAAAATCTTTAAATTAACTAATTAGTTAACTAATTAATTAAATTAAATAAAAGATTCTCTCTGGCTGCTATATTAAAGTTTGAAGGAATGAATAAATGAATGAATGAATGAACTAATCACATTGTTGCTTTTTTTATATATATAAACAGTTTATTTCCTCAACAGCAACACAGACAAAACGCCATATAAACACAAAGGAAAAAAAAAAAAAAACACAAAGGAAGTGATGCGGGAACGAGACGCCGGCTGCCTTTGGATCTGAGGCTCATAAGCAACACAACCGGGCTCTGCGGGAGCGAGGCGGGAGGCCGGCGGGAGGCTATGGGTAGCTCTACACGGCGGGTGGGAAGCATGCCTGCATCCGCGAGCAAAGGAAACTAGCTCCTCGGGGCTCATCGAAGTATAAAAGTTTATAATTTTACAGCAGTTGAAATACTGACATCAATATTAAAATAAAAGCAAGTTTTACATAACGATCAAAAATACAAAAGACTGAAGGAAGAGACCCTGTATGAAAAACCGGGGAGCTCAGCGAGTCGAGGACTGCGTGCCAGTGGCGGAAATGGACCGTGGCGCCCGCCCACCCTCCCAGGTGACTAGTAATTGGACAGAGCAACGTTAGATTTGCAAAAATGTTGTAAACAAGTTCTTGCCAAACCAATCCCTTCCTTCTTACGCTGCCGCGCCTTTGCCACTTATGAAGGTGCGAACTTCTTGGCTTGTGCTCGAACCTTCTTCTCGTACTCCAGTTTTGGCAGTAAATCGTGTAGGCCTCTGCTTGAGCTGGGTCCTGGATATTTGGTTCATTTAGAAGTTCCTGTATTCCTAACAAGATCCACTGAATTGTGATGGCTGGCCTCCAGTCCTTGTCCTCCTCGAGGATGGACAGGCACACTGTGCCCGAAGGGTACACGGTCGGGTGAAACAGCGGTGGCTCGAATTTACATTTTGGGGGTGAGGATGGATAATCATCTTTGAAAAGCATCCGTACTTTAAACAAGCCTCCTTCCCAGGGGGTCCCCTTCTTCCCTGGAATGGCACACTCCCAGTTCATGAGGTTCATCGTGCTGTCTGGATTCTTTGTCGGGACACCCACAAAGCCAAACGGGTGGCCCTTTCTCCAGGCTTTCCTCTCCTGGGCGAGTCTGCTGAGGGTGATCCCCGACACGTTCAAAGTCCCTCCGGCGGCCGCGGCCCAGCGAGCGGGGCAGACGAGGTGGCGGCGGTGGCGGCGGAGGCGGCGCTCCCTTTGTCTCGGGACTTCCCTCCCGAGCCTGCTCCGCGCGCAGCCCAAGCGCTCCCACATTGTTGCTTTTTAAAAAAAAAAAAAATTTATATGTTGGTTGTCTCTTCTAAACCCTAAGCTCCTTAAGGACACTGTCTTATTCATCACTGTCCTGCCAGATTGCAGTAGAATATGGCTGGCATCCAATAAGAGCTCAGCATGGAATGAACAAATGGATCTTTCTTGTTCCCAAAGGATTGCGCCATTTTCCCAAAAAAGATCCCTTATCCATGGTGCTGGTTCAGTGGATAAGTATCCCCCTACAATCTAAGATTTATTTTCCTTTTATTGTTTCCTTGATGATTGAAGTTTGCTTAAACAAATAGAAGAATTCAAGAAAGTTATGCTTCCACTTACCTGGCTCCCAGGTTAACCATATCATCAATTAATGTAAGCAACACAGTTTAGTGCAAGTACCACTCAGGAAACCTGAATTCCAATTCCCTAATTACCAGGGACCTAATTACAAGGCTTTTGACAAGTCACTTCTTTAAGCCCCTTTTAACCTGTTCTACATATCAGTCCATTTCTGCATCTGTTACATGAGGAGTTTGAACTATACAAAGTACCTTTCAGCTCTCAAACTCTATTCCAAGTACATGTAAGGAGGAGGAGGCATGGTTGGGAGTTTACCCTAGAGTCCAACTAAAAAGTTTTGTGTTTTTGCTTCAAAGGAAAAAAAGAATTCCATTGCAAGTTTTACTTATATCATTGTGCCATGGTTCAGACTCTAAGAATAGAAGTACAAGGAATTCCTTTTCTGACTAAGATTTTAATAGTATTGACATTCTGGCAGCAAACCCACTACAAAACTGAGTGGGCTGAATAGTCTTGATGGAGTTGAATGGGCATTATCGCTACCAGTTGTTTTTTAATGCTATTAATGTATAAAAAATGGTTTCTAGAACTGTAAGAGTAAACATTACATCTGCAGTTCCAGGTTATTGTCTCTAGCTGTCTCCGGACTAACAATGGCATGACATGAAGGGAGTCAGGTATTCTTCAGGAGGGAAATATCTATACTCTATGTCCTCTCCACTTCATAGGGATACTTATTAAAAGAATACTTACAAACTCATTCATTCAACTTCTAATGAATGAAGGGTACCAATGAGATAATCTAAACTAGCAGATAATCCTCAAACTATTTTTATGTGATTTTGAAAGGTGCTTTGTACTTTCATTTGAATGGAGCTTTCATAACCTCAATAAATGATAATTACTATTATTGTTATTAACAAAACTACGCTGCCAGCTATTTTTTTTTTTTTACAACCTTCTAGTCTATTTTTTTTTTCCTTTTTAAACCATCACCACATGGATCAAAATGAGGATAGGGCAGCAAGACTGGCTTCATTCTGCCTATAATGTTATACAGTTAGGGTAGAAGTGTTTTACAAATACAATTTATATAGAATAATCAATTCTCTGGATTCCAGAAGGTTACTCGTTTAACAAGCACTCAGACATCACTTACAAAATTGTGAGGTAGATTCTATTACTACTTACATCTTACAATTCAGTAAATTGAGGCACAGACTCACCCAAGGTCACAAAATTTGTAAAAGGTGGAGCCAGGATAAACTATGCAACCTGGCTCCAGAATTCCTGCTCCACACAATTACTATGCACTGCCTTGAATTTCCAATGTAAGTCCATTTCATCACACTCCTCTTAATCCTCTTCTCTCACTCATCTATAGGTATGGGTACAAGCAGACTTCCCTGTTCATTCAACAAGTTCATTCAACCTACTCCATGCTGACAGTTAGGAATATAAAGTAGGAAGTCTTATTCCCTATCCCCAAGAGGCAAGCAAGGGAATCAAGAAAAGGAGAAAAGAGGCAGCCCTGGTGGCCCAGCAGTTTAGCGCCACCTGCAGCCCAGGGCGTGATCCTGGAGACGCGGGATGGAGTCCCATGGGACTCCCTGCATGGAGCCTGCTTCTCCTCTGCCTCCCTCTCTCTTGCTCTGTGTCTCTCATGAATAAATAAAATAAAATCTTAAAAAAAAAAAAAGAAAAAAAGAAAAGGAGAAAAGTACATAAATGGTCACAATAAAGAGTTTACTCATATGTGGAATTTAAGAAACAAAACAAATGGACATAGGGGAAGGGAAGGAAAAAGAAAGTAAGACGAAAACAGAGAGGGAGGCAAATAGTAAGAGACTAACTACAGGAAACAAACAGGGTTGCGGGAGAAACAGGGGTGGGGGGGAATGGGGTAACTAGGTGATGATCATTAAGGAGTGCACTTGACATCATGAGCACTGGGTATTGTATGCAACTGATGAATCACTAAATTCTATCTCTGAAACTAATAACACACTATAAATTAGTTATACTGAATTTAAATAAAGAATTTTTTAAAAAGAATGAGAATGATGGTAGGGGATTCTATAATAAAGTACTATGGAGAAACAAAGGAAAAATAACTAAATGAAACTAAATATTCGGAAACTAAATGAAACTAAATATTAGGACAAGGCTTCACAGAGATGACTAAGATCAAGAAAATGGGAAGTGATCACTTCCAACTTCATTACCTTAAGAATAATGGGGGGCTGGGAGGGGGAAAGAGCTGGCAATTAAATAATCTACAATGCTGTCTCCTTGGTCAAAAATATTTAAAATAAAATTTGCTCCAGATCTAGCCTATGGACTAGAGATTAACATCAGGCCATGCATGGGTTATTACAGAAGCAGGAAGAAGATACTTAACTTTTGAGGTTGGGGAGGCAGAGAGAATCAGGTGTGTTGACAAAGAGTAGATAGGAATAGGTAGGGAAAACAAAGAGCAAGCAATGAAGCATAAGACTGCCTGGGTTCAGAGCAGCAGTGGTTTAGCGCCGCCTAATGCCCGGGGTATGATCCTGGAGACCGGGGATCGAGTCCCACGTCGGGCTCCCTGCATGGAACCTGCTTCTCCCTCTGCCTGTGTCTCTGCCTCTCTCTCTCTGAATAAATAGATCTTAAAAAAAAAAAAAAAAAAAGACTGCCTGGGTTTAAATCTGAACTCAGCTATTCACTCACGGTAGGACTTAAGGAAAGTAACAATCTGAGGGCCTCTGTTTCTGCATCTGTAAACAGGAATAATTTTGGTGCCTACCTCATAGGATTGTTGTGAGGATTTAATGAAATCATATATGTTATGTGCATAGAACAGTGTCTGGCCCATGGTAAGCATTATATAAATGTCTACTATTATCCCAATTATTTCTTGTCCTCAGATGAATTTTCAAAGATGTGAAGTTGGATGATTGGAAGTAGAGTCAAAGAGACAAACTCATCCGTTCCAAGAGAGACAACATGAGTTAAGGCACTAAAACAAGAAACAGCAGAACACATATTCAGTAACTGAAACTACACAGAGTTCAAAGCTGCTGATTAGATGAGTATTTCAGAGACTGTTCTCACAGGTGCAAAGATTAATCTGATGGACAGGACATAAGATTAGTTATGAAGCTGTGACTACAGCTCAGGGAAAGATGATGAAATCTGAAGGCAGTGAAAGATCTAAAAACTTAAGAAATATATAGAAGATAAAATTGCTAGAACTTAGTGACTGAATGGATGTGGAGAGTTAAAAAGAAGGGCAGAGTCTATGGCCTGCGTGATAGTGCCAACAGATGAAACTGTAAACTCACAAGCAGGAACAGCTTAACAAGTAGAGGGAAAATTAGGAATTATGTTTCACATACAATGAATTTAAGATATCTATGGAGATTAAAATAGAGATTCATCATGATGTAAACCTGATAGCCCAGGAATGAGGTCTGAGTGAATTTGGGAGACTACAACATATAAGTGACACACAAAGGATATGCAAATCTGAAGCCTAGGAGAAAGATCTGAACAAATTTGGAAGATATCAACATATAAATGACAGATGAAGTCATAGGTGTGAATGAGCTTACCCAGGGAAAATATGTCAGAAAGAGTAGTAATTTAGGAACAAATCCAAGGAATAGCAAGAGTTAAAGGATGGGGGAAGAAAAAGAAACCCAAGAAGCTGGTGAAAACCAAGTCAATCTTTGCCTAGATTCTAAAATAAAGATCCATGCTGTGGAAATTCACAAATTCCTAGGCACTTACTTTCTTCACTGGCTTTTCCCTCTCCCCTCATTACCTAATAAGAAGTTCCACACACTGGAGTAGGAAGTTCTTGAGAGGAAAAGACAAAAAAAAAAAAAAAAAAAAAAAAAAAAAGCCTTCTTTGATTTCCTGTCACTAATACCCAATATAGAGCCTGGTACACATATACTTAAAGAATAAACCTGGTAGAACAAGAAAAATGGAATATTTCCTGTTTACCAAGCCAAAAGCTCATGAATTTCTAGAGCCTACGTTTGCTTCCAGCCCATACCAGAGCAACAAAGCCTGAAGAGAGTAGAAGCAAAAAGGGGGCAGACCTTATACTGCTGGTGGGAATGTAAAATGGTACAGCCACTTTTGAAAATGTCTGCCATCTTCATATGGCAAAGTTACCATATGACCCAGCAAACCTTTCCAAAAGAACAGAAAACATATGTCCCCACA
Source organism: Canis lupus baileyi (assembly GCF_048164855.1). Classification (NCBI taxonomy): domain Eukaryota; kingdom Metazoa; phylum Chordata; class Mammalia; order Carnivora; family Canidae; genus Canis; species Canis lupus. The sequence goes on from NC_132853.1 coordinate 3,621,280, forward strand.
AAAACTTGCATAGGAATGTTCAGAGCAGTATTATTCACAATAGCCAAAGAGGAGGGGAATCATCATCACTACATATAATTTGATAGGGGTGATGATGATTATACAACTTTGTGAATATGCAAAAAACTATTAAATTGTACACTTTTGGGGCACCTGGGTGGCTCAGTAGTTGAGTGTCTGCCTTCAGTTCAGGTCATGATTCTGGCATCCTGGGATCAAGTCCCACATTAGGCTCCACATTCTTGATCCTGGGATCAAGTCCTACATTCTTCTCTCATGAATAAATAAATAAAATCTTAAAAAAAAATTTACACTTTAAAGGGATGAATTTTACGGTTGAAGAATCATATCCCAGGCAGCCCCAGTGGTGCAGCGGTTTAGCACCACCTGCAGCCCGGGGCATGGTCCTGGAGACCGGGGATAGAGTCCCAAGTCGGACTCTCCCTGCATGGAGTCTGCTTCTCCCTCTGCCTGTGTCTCTGCCTCTCTCTGTGTGTGTGTCTCTATGAATAAATAAATAAAATCTTAAAAAAAAAAAAAAAAAAGAATCATATCCCAATTTTTAAAATGAGGGGGTAGAAACACAGGAAGGCTAGAATCCATACTGCATCCTAGATTTCTTCTATTTCAGGAGATTCTAGCATAATGATGCCAACAAATCATTTAACTGAACAGTCATGGCAACTGTAATCATGAAATTTTTTAAGCACTTTGCAATATATGTTGATTACATCAGAAAGTAAAGTCCTCATGCAAAAATGGGAGTTTCCAAGTGTTTTCCCCAGGAAAAGGAGGAGAACTTTCATATATGTTAGTGAACTTGTGTGGAGGTAGCTAATCTACATTTCTAGTTGAGGAAGATTAAATCCTAGTGCCAGAAATCCCAACAGAATCTTGGACTTTTTGGCAATTGAACCCAATAAAAAAAAAATTTTAAAGAGAAAAAAAAAATAATAATCTTGGACTTTGCTGACAAACACTCAGGCCATGGAGCAGCTTCTCCTACCAAAGCACCAGACAACACTTTAATCCACACTAGAGCTGGGCAGAAGAAGCCATAGAGTTAACAACACAATGCCTCTGTCAGCAACCTACTGAGCTATTGGTCCTAGGGGAGTACTTCTTCTCTTCACTTTGGAATAAACAAACAGAAGGGGATAAAACAAGAAAGGCACATGGCATGGTAGAAAACACAAGGCTATGAAGAGCTGCTGTGTGCTCCCAATTCTACCACCCAGTAACCGAAAACTGCAATTTCTCTGGACCTCAGTAAAATATTATTCCATACCCCACAGAGCTGCTGTCACAATGTAGGAAACAAAAGTGACACTCAAATATAAGTATTCTTCCCAATTCACCTGAAAGAAAACTAGTTGGTTGTACTGTACATGTTTTAGTCATATTGGAAAAGAAGTCTCATGATCTCTTCTCTATGATGTACTAAAACACATTCTCACACTTAAAATTATAAAATAATTACAATGTCCAAATTTGAATCCTTGACCCCTTTCTTTCTGTGAAGCTTACACTTAATTAATCCTATGCATCTTTTTCTCGCTTTAGATTTTATTTACTTTTATCTCCATAACCTATGCAAGCCACCATCTCTCATCTAACTTATTTACTAACTTGTCTTAAAATCCTTCCTAAACCCTTTATTAAACTGAACTTTGCCTATATCTACAACTCTGTCTTCTACTTACCCTTTCCTTCTTTTTACTCTAGCCAAACTCAAGTTTCAGGTTTTTTCAAGCTTTTGAATATATACTCCCTCTGTGTACAACGGTCTTCTTTTTCTTTTTTTTTTTTTTAAAGATTTTATTTATTTATTCATGAAAGATACACAGAGAGAGAGAGAGAGGCAGAGACACAGGCAGAGGGAGAAGCAGGCTCCATGCAGGGAGCCTGACATGGGACTCGATCCCGGGACTCCAGGGTCACGCCCTGAGCCAAAGGCAGGCACTCAACCACTGAGCCACCCAGGCATCTCAACAACGGTTTTCTCTGTCCTTCCATCCAGCTGTTTTCTCCTTCACCCTTCAGATCTCAAGTCAGACCACCTGCTCCAGGAAGGTCTGACCTTAAGTCCAGAGTAGGTACTCCTCCATACTCACCTTGATTCTCGTTACTAAACATTTCTCAAACTAGTCTGTACTCAACTACAAGTCCCATGATAGCAGACACAGCGTCCAGAGCATTCATTGCTCAATTCCCAGACAAAGGCCTAGTGCCTCACGTATAGTCAGCAGATACTGACCGAAGACATGATATTTATTTTACATGATATATTCTTCATATACAAATATTTTAAAATATTTTTTAACTGTAAGGAACATTACAGATACAAGAAAATGTAATTCTTCGTAACAACTGTGTGGAAAAAGGACTTAAGTCCACATGCACTTTTTATAATCAAAATAGCTCTAATTTTGATTATATCAATAGAAGCTAAACTACTACCACAGTGGGAATGGTGCTCCTAATACTGTGCTTCTAAAACTCTTAATCTCCTTAAGAGCAGAAAAGGTATATACAATGCAAATTACAAACATTATAGTCAAAGTACACACTGCAGTGAAAATATGTGAAAAACATTATTTTGCTGGCCCCCACCCATGCTCCCACAAAAAAAGGTTAGACACACTTGATAGAAACGCCACTTACTCCACATAGTTCACCAAATGAAGTTTACCGTGAAATACTTCAAATTCCAGAAGCACTCAGGACTGCAAAGGCCATGAGAAGAGAATGTTCCAAGCACAGACTGATAGAAGAAACAAATGAAATAAACCCTGATGCATGATTGACTATCTAAGGAAGTCTAAACAGAAGACTGAATATATTTGTTCCAAAGTCATTAACCAAGTTTCAGTTTCTGAAACATGTTCAAAATACTTAACACATCTTATAACTCTCTGGTGTAAATGACAGACATTTGTTACTCAAGATAACTAATTGCCTTCACCTAGTTTAGGATAAATAAATCTATCACAATTCAGATTTAGGTTTTGTATTTTGGATTTTTTTTATACCAACAATTTTATTTCTTATAATGTGTTTTTTGCCTATGCTAACAAGCTTACAGATACTACCAACTAAAAAATTTCATTATCGTTTTGGGGATGCGACCACCCTTCTAATTCTTTTCACATTTTTAACTCAGCAAGTTCAATCCAGTGATCAAAGCTTCATTAACTTATAAACAAACTGTTTCTCAGGTAAACCAAATTGCCCCACATCAGGAATTTAAGCAAATAAATAAGTACAAAAAAGGCAGAGATTATAAATTAGGGCAGACAAATCTGTATCTAGCCCCACGCCGGTAAAGAGCATTCTATCAATACAGTGAAATGCTAATCTCCTAATTAACAACCTAATTAGGTAATTATGGCTTTGCAGAGGGATGCCGAAATGAAATATGACAACATGGTCACCTCTTTATATGGCACCTGTGGGCCTTTTCAGCTGTCATTGCATAGAGTGCAATATCAATTTGAACAGATGACAAAGTGCTGTCATTTTTCATTCTGATAATATACAGAATGCTTTGGACAGAAGCAGTTTACAAAAAGAAACATCTTGCCTGGCATTTTCCTAATTTAAATATTCTCAAATACATCGTTAAAATTTTTGCATGTTTTTTATGTTGTATATAGGAGAATTACCATTTACAACGACGATCATGACAACAACAACCCTAACTGGCCATCTTGCTGATCTGTACATGCTGAAACTATTGCAATTTCAATTATGAAATATGTGACAATGAGAAAAGCACCAATTCATCATGACATTCTAATATTCATACTTTTTTGAATACTGTTACCAGAAAACCTAAAACCCAAACTTTGACCTTTAATTTTTTTCTTAAAAAAAGAAAATCACACTTATAATTTCTCATACCAAAATAGCACTTCCCAATATCTAAGCATTCAATTCATATAAAAGCTCCATATACCAATGTCCAACCTCACAGAGATAGGAGAATACTCTGAGAGACAGCTGTCACAAGGCTACCACTGTCCCACTGGCCACTGACAAGGTGATGGTAGCACTGGAACACTGGTATCACCAACACAAATAAAACTCTTCTTCCATGATATTGTCTTACATAGGATTTTGGGGTAGAAGAGAAAGGCTAGCCTGGGAACCTCAACATCATTTGTCAACACACATGAAACCATATTCTAAATGTAAACCAACTGAGGTGAAAACGAACTTGAAAATAACAATCCATTTATATCTTCGGATCACCCGCATTAGCGAAGTTTTTTATCGAAATTATTTTCACTGGCTCTACTCATTTCATTTTTTCTACTCATATTTCTTAATACTAAGCTTAAATTAAAATGACTCTATTAAAAATAATTTATATTTATCAGAGAATACTTTGGAAAACAGAGAAAAGTGGGATCCCTGGGTGGTGCACCAGTTTGGCGCCTGCCTCTGGCCCAGGGCGCGATCCTGGAGACCCGGGATCGAATCCCACGTCGGGCTCCCGGTGCATGGAGCCTGCTTCTCCCTCTGCCTGTGTCTCTGCCTCTCTCTCTCTCTCTCTGTGACTATCATAAATAAATAAAAATTAAAAAAAAAAAAAAAGAAAACAGAAAAGTATAAAGACCTATAATCTCACCATCTATTTCTTCTTTTCCTTTGCATATGTTTGACATAATTGAGATGGTACTTTATATAATCTTATATCCTTTTTTCACTATATATTACATGATGAACATATTAGTATGTCACAAAATTCTTCTAGAACACCTAAGATGACTGCATAATACTTCCATCCGATGGCCTTTCCATAATTTCTCTTTGTTGACTAGTAAAGTTGTTTCTAATTTTTGTTGATATAAGTACCGCTGCAATGAACATTTTGCAACATAATTATTTTTCTCCATCTCTATTTCTTTAGCAAAAATTTCTACAAAACATATAAACATAAGGAGGAAAAACAGAGGCAAACCATAAAACAGATTCTTAACTACAGAGAACAAACTGAGGGCTGCTGGAGGGGACATGGGCAAGGGGATAGGTTAAAAGTGTGATGAGGATTAAGGAGGGCACTTGATGAGCTGAGGTGTTGTATGTAAATGAAGACTCATTTTCATGTTGGTAAGTGCACAACTAGAAATGAATGAGACTCATCCCATGATCCAGCATGAAAATGAATCTTTCTCCACAACCCCTCCAGTCATTTCTCATCACATTATGCTCAATCTGAACGTGTTATGGCCCTGCATACTAGACCTCCATCTCTCCAGAAGCATCATAGTACCAGGTACTCTGACATAAATGGTTTCATTTAATTCTCCCAAGCACCAGATGAGACTGGCTGTGTTGTCTTCAGTTTACAGACTGTCCAGATCACAGTTAATAACTGACAGAGCCAGCATTCCAATCCAGGTGGCTGGGACTCTGAAGCTCCACCTCACACTGCTTCAAGATTCAAACTCAGGTCTTCTCTGTTAGTCTCCTTTATGTCAGCAACTAAAGTTCAGATTTAAAATTTACTGTTTTAAAAAGAAAACCATTCCTTCCAACAATTTTCTACCATCTTCTCTAGTAAAAGAGTACTTATATATAATACAGTATCTTAAAATGAGTCCACAGGGAACTAAAAAATGTTATTTTTTTTTAAGTTTTACATATCCAGTCCATTTTGTCTGCATCAATAAAAACATTAAGTAAGGAATCCCTGGGTGGCGCAGCGGTTTAGCACCTGCCTTTGGCCCATGGCGCGATCCTGGAGACCCGGGATCGAATCCCACATCAGGCTCCCGGTGCATGGAGCCTGCTTCTCCCTCTGCCTATGTCTCTGCCTCTCTCTCTCTCTCTCTCTCTCTCTCTCTCTCTCTGTGACTATCATAAATAAATAAAAATAAAAAAATAAAAAAAAATTTAAAAACATTAAGTAAAAATATACTCAAACATATAAAAATATACTTGAGTATAGGATATGAATCTAATACTACATATATTTAGGAGTAAATGTGACATAGTATTCAACTTATCTCAAAAGCAATTACTATAATCTAATTCCAATAGTTATTCTAGTACTTTCTTGCTGTTTCCAGAATTTATGTTTTGTTTTTAAGTGGTTTCTCCCATCTTTCTCATTTTCAATTACTTAAAACTGTTTTCTTCTTTGGGTCCAAATTTTGTTTCCTATATTAAATCTATTTCCTCTGTATATCTAGATTGCTGCCAACTAGAAATAATAAATTTTGAGTGACTGGTCAGGATTTATTTTCTTCATTTTTATATTCTATCCTATTTCCTTATATAATAGACTATGAATGAAAACAAGTATCTAGAAGAACATTATTTCTTCAATTTTCACCTTCTGGAGGCCAAATATTAAAATAAAAATAAACTAAACTCTTGGGCTGGGAACTCCCTGACCATATATCTCACTATGCTGAGTGTCTCTATGCCTCTTTTCAATCTTGTGTATATATAATCAACAAACCACTGTATGCATTTGGCCCATCAAGATCCTTTCCCAGAATTAGTGATGAACAAAGAACAGAGGGAAAAGCTGAGCAGTGGCTCCCTACCTGCCATTAAAAATGAAGGAGCAGCATTTTAGATTTGAACCATTCTCCATTGGGGTCTACCAGTAATCAGTTGTGTGACTTTTAACAGTGTCAATTAGAATCAGGAAGCTTGGCATCCTGGAAACACCTCAGCAAGACTTGAGTTGAGTTCCTCATTATCATCCAGATGGGAGAAAGATACAAAGATTCAAAAATGACCAAAATCAAAAGGCTGTTAAGTGGCATACTGTATTCAGAATTCAAGTCCCTCTCAATCTGCTACACACTTTCTACTCAACTGTCATTCACTGGGTACCAGTTTCTTCATCTCAAGAGGTTATGATTAACCTCCTTGTTCACTTCATATACTATAGAGAGGACCAAAACAGACAAGAATCTGGTAGCATTTAAAGTGCTAAGAACACAAAACCAAAGTATCACAAGGACATCTCCTCATAATCAGGCAGCCTGGACTTTATGTACATATGTGTTTTGGTCTCTGTAATAATTTTTTAATGGCGAATTTTAAAATTAAATACATTAAAATCCAGATTTTCAGCATCTCTTGAATGCTCCCTCAAGAATACTGTGCCCCCCAAAAAAAGAATACTGTACCCCTTCACCCCCCAAAAATGAGTATTATCCCTCATTGGGATTAAAATATTTTTTTAAATTATAGAAAGAAAAAAATAAAATTATAGAAAGAAAAGAATATTATCCCTCAGAATATCCAGGGCCACCACACCCCCTCCTCACACAGCAATAAGCAACTGGAGCTGAGCAGCAACTGCTACCTTTAGACTGGTCACATGCCACCCAATTCACCAAGGTCTGTCCTACTCTTTATCGTGGGCACTTGAGCTGGAGAACCCTGACGTATATGCTCAAAAAGGAACTAATAAATATTTGTTTACTCTTTTTTGGCCAATTTTTTCCTGATATTATCGCTCACTAGCTATGTGAGTTGGGCTATGTATTTAACCACTAAGCCCCAGGTTGTTCATGTGTTCAGTGAGGGTGTAATAACAACTAACTAATAACAACTATCTCACAGAACCACAAGGACTGAAGGCAATAAGATATACAAAAACATTTAGCAATGACTAAAATATAAGTGTTCAATTATTTAAATTTAACACAAACTGAAACACACTAACTTTTGACTCAAAACTTCTCAAAACGGCAAGCCCACAGAATACACAAGGTCAGGGCCTCCTATGGGGAAAAATGCAATGTGACAGAATTCCCTGTTGTATAATAATTTGGTGTCTATTGCTATGTCCTTAACAATAAGGCCTACATATCTGAATAACACATTTCCAGCAAATTTTCTTCCCCTGAAATATATACAAATCCATTGAACTGCAAGTTTCTAAAGTCTTCAGATATGAGTCAACAAACAAAACAAGCCCCCACCTCACTATATATATACTTACTGTGACAGATGAGACCATGAGCTTCAGCAGTGGCCACATTCACTCCTCACCATCCCTGCTGCCTAGCGTAGTGAAGGCAAACCAAAGCTACCACAAAACTATGGCTCAAGGCTAGCATAGCATCTCTCTGAAGTGTCTTCAGAGGATCCCCATCCACCATTCACATCACAAAGAAAACTAAAGATGCCAAAGTCTAGCAATCTCCTCTACTTAAAGCTCCTACAGCTGCATAAACTCTAGGTACTTATTTAACTTCTCTGTGCTCTAGTTTCCTCATCTGTAGAAACAGATAACAACACCTGTCTGTACAAGAATGAGACAATGCTAGCACACAGTAAGTGCTCAGCTACCATGATCAGTGTTTCTTCCTTTGTGCTCTATAATACCCTATGGGGACTGCTATCATAGTACCTCCAGCACTTTACCACAGTTCACCTGCACATGCTTACATCTCCCCCACTAGAATGTCAACCACCTCAGGGTGGGCACCTGGTTTTATTCCTTTTTGCATCCCCAGGGTCTAACATTTTCCCTGGCATTGCTGAATGAATGAGAGATCCTCAAAGCATTTATTAACTGGAAAAATTATGAATAGAAACTGAATTTTTACCTCTCTTGACTGACACTGAAACCCTCAGTCTCTGACCTACTGACCCTTCAATTTACCTCCCAGTATCCTCACTAAAAGAAGCAATGGTTTGTTTTATGCAGTCTGGTCTACTCGCCACTCTAAAATCATCATAGACATTGCATCTTTGCATCTTACAACTATCATTTCGGAAGACCTTACCGTGTATCAGGAATTTTATCCAAATTAGCTCATTAAATATTCACAACACTCCATGAGATCAATATTATCCCCCTATACCAACCCATACTTGAAGAAAATAATGACTGGAATTAAGAAACTTGCCAAAGGTCAAGGAATAAGAGTAGGGACAGGAATTAAATCCAGAGACCACGTTATTCTCTATAGAAGGTCTTCCATTCTTATATTGAAAGTTGAACTGACCCACCTGCTACCTTCTCGCCTTGAAAGATCACAGTTTTCTCTACATTTAAAAGACTCTTCTGGGGGAGGGGGGATCCCTGGATGGCTCAGTGGTTTAGCGCCTGCCTTTGGCCCAGGGCGCAGTCCTGGAGACCCGGGATCGAGACCCATGTCAGGTCCCTGCATGGAGCTTGCCTCTCCCTCTGCCTGTGTCTCTGCCTCTCTCTATATATATATCTATCATGAATAAATAAATAAAAATCTTTATTAAAAAAAAAAAAAAAAAGACTCTCGGGAAGCCCTGGTGGCTCAGCAGTTTAGCGCTGCCTTCAGCCCAGGGCCTGATTCTGGAGATCTGGGATCGAGTCCCACATCAGGCTCCCTGCACGGAGCCTGCTTCTCTCTCTGCCTGTGTCTCCACCTCTCTCTCTCTCTCTCTCTGTCTCTCATGAATAAAATAAAAAATCTTTAAAAATAATAAATAATAATAATAATAATAAAATAAAAGACTCTCTGTAACATTCATTTTGGCATTCATATTTTTTCTCTTTTATAGTTTCTTCAATATATACTTGTATATAGTGTTATGGTGTGTGAAAGAAGGAAACACATAATGAAAAATGCACAGATGTAGGCATGGGACAGACGTGGGGTTAAATCCTGCCTGTCTCGTACCAAATGTGTAATTTATCCCGAATCTTCCTAATCTGTAAATTGAGGCTAAAATGATTAAGAGAAACCTAAATATAGTTTCAGCACATGGTAAATAACCACATCATGAAGCATTACCTGATCATAGCACACTCCTCGAAAGTTAATACCCCCCCTCACCCCCATGCTATCACTGCATCACAGAAAGTACCTTCACACAGTGTACTTATCACTGTCTTGAAATTATTTCCTTATCTCTCTCACTAAATTGAGCTCCCCACAGGCAAGGACTGAGTCTTACTTATCCATACATTGTCTAGCATGGTACCTGGTGCATGTGTATGTGTTCAGTAAATGTTTGCTAAGTGAAATTATTATAGATATGAGTATTTATAGGATTCCAAAAAAGAAATCTTTCCCAACTGGGGTTGTCTCAAATTGGTGGAGGGAGACCAATTTCTGCTGGGCCCTAGGTAACATCTCAATGAGTAGAAACAAAAGGAGAAATCTAGGCAAGGAGAATGTCCTACAAAAAAACAATGGACAAAGAGAAAACAAATGGGATCTGAGGTGCTACTTATCTAGAGTAAAGGATCAGGGTATAGAATTAAGGAAGGGGACTTTTTCAAGCATAGCTGGAGCCACATCAAGAGGCGTAGAATGTGAGTAGCCTGGCACCACAGTGATTGAAAGTAGATATGAGCATAAAGCTAAATGACAAAGGGGCCACAAGCATGCCTCGCAGGCCCCAGCAAGTGTGTAAACTGAAAAAGATGAACACAATAATCAATGTTCATCAAGAATTCTTTCAGCATTGACTAAGCACCTTGTATGGGCTCACCGAATGAGGAATAAAACATGGTGCCAACTTTTCCTGTTATACTAGGATTTTAAATGAACAATCCACCCCTTTTACTTGTGAGACATAGAATGAGAATGTTGACTTTGTTTGAACTGCCATGTGTTAAGACCTGTCTCCATTTGTTCACATCTGGGAAGCCTTTAACTTTGATGGTTTTGGTTTAAAACATGATGCTTCGCACCGTGCCAAGTACTGTATGGAACAGGCTTCAAAAATTAGGTGCATTCATTCCAAATAAAATCTCAACCAATTTCTGAGTCAACTTTTGAGTCTCCAGTTAAAAGTAATAATCTTGTTTAAACTACTTTTTTGTTTTTTGTTTGTTCGTTTAGCCTTAACCAGATTTAGAAGACCCCTTTGCCATTCTCATAAAAAGCTGAATCCAAGTTCCAGCAGCACTCCAGCTAGAAATAAAAAATAAAAAAAAAAAAAAAAAAGTGTTGCGAGGCCGCTTACTCCTTTGGGACAATTGTGGAAAAGGAACGCTAAGGAAACAGGGACCACAGAGACAATGCTTTAAACACAATTTTCATGTTACGAAGATTAGGACAACTACATGTTGCCAGGTGGTAGGACCAGAAACTGTCAGAGCCAACCCTCCCCCCCACCCAACACTACCCAGTCCACGGGCTTCTCCTCCCCCAGTCAGACACCCAAGCTGTCAGGCTCACAGCAGCCTCCAGTTCTGGAAAAGATCAGGAAACGGATGCTCAATGAAGCCCTGATCAAGGGCCAGGCAGGCTACCGACGCAGGGCAGCGCCCAGAAGGGCCGCTTGGCTCCTCGGGTAGGTTGACCCGAGAGTGAGCGAGGAAGCTAGCGGCTGGGGCAACCTTTACCTGAAGCTGCTGCCACACTACGGGTCGGATCGGCCCGGGGATACGTTCCTGAGGGAAGGGCCCGGCTTCCCCGCGCCTCCCGGTCCCTGCCCCGGCCTCCGCACTCTCGGAATCCTCGGGGACTGGCGCTCCTCCCCGCCGGTTCAACTGCCGTTTTTCTGGCTCGCCCTCATGCCCCCGTCGCTCGCCGCCGCCGCCACCAACGCCGCCGCCGGAGCAGCAACCCTGTTGCCCCAAGTCGCGCCACGACCCGGAACCGCACCCCGCGCACCGGAAGTCCCCGACCGGGAAGAAGCCGGAGCTGGGGACGTAGTGCGCAGTGCGCAAGCCCCAGAGCCGACGGCTCGGAGAGGAGCCCTCCCGGGGGGCGGGGCCGAGCGGGACGTGGTGGTACGCATGCGCGGCCCTTCTGCGGTCGGTGTGAGGCCGGGGTCGGAGCTTGCGAGCTGGGGATGCGGCGGGACGCGCTGATCCGTGGGTTCGCGTCGGATAGGGATCAGCATTGGGGTTCGCGCTCACATTTCCTTGGTTCTGCATGGAAAGAAGCCCTCAACCCATCCAGAAATGAGTGATGAGACAGCTCCGCCTCTAGGTCACGAAGACTTGGGTTCAAATGCCAACCGCACCTTGTGTAGCCTCGGAAAGACCCCTGTCCTGGCTGTCGGTTGTGTCATCCGGACAGTAGTTCCGATTTTATTTATTTTTTTTTTAAATATTTTATTTATTTATTCATGAGAGACACAGACTGAGAGATTGAGAGAGAGGCAGAGACACAGGCAGAGGGAGAAGCAGGCTCCATGCCTGGAGCCTGATGTGGGACTTGATCCCGGGACTCCAGGATCACACCCTGGACCAAAGGCAGGTGCCAAACCGCTAAGCCACCCAGGGTTCCCCAGTAGTTCCGATTTTAGAGTATTCCTGTGAGAATCGAATGGGACGATACTTGTAAAGCATTTAGCACAGTGCCCGACGTAAACACCTAGTAAGAATGTTAGTTGTTACCTCTATTATCTGTAAAATGGGAATAACTATCTTCCTCAAGAACTGCAGGGAAGTGATTGTGTGTGTGTGTGTGTGTGTGTCGTCTATATTTCAATATTTCAAATTTCAATATTTCAGATTTCTATATTTCAAAAATGAAAAAAAATTTTTTTTTTTTTTAAAGAACTGAAGGGAGGTTTCCATGAGCTAAGAGGACTGGCACAGAACAGGAGCTCGCTGTTGGCCTTGTGTCTCCTGACAGAATGGTTGGAGGAAGACACCGTGAAGGGGAAAGAAAGACCCGGGTTGTGCAATATGATCTCTCTCCTAAGAGATGGCCTAGAAAGCCTCTCAAAAATGCACCTTGGCAAAAAGAAAAAGGGGAGGGAGGAGGCCCCAGGGCAACATCACACAACATTGAAGTCACCAACAAATACTCCACATATCCTCCCCCATGTTTTCAAATATGTGATTGATCTCTTAGCTCATACAGGAAAAAAAAAAAACAACCACAACCACCTTGACACCCAAATGCTCTTTTGCACACACAACGCCACAGTTCCACTGGGGACCTGTTGGAGGTGCTCTGCGAAAGCAAAGTGTGTGAACAAGGTTTGAAAATCCGTTTCCAAAGTCACCAGGTTAGCTCCCCTCCTAAATATTAGTCTTCATTTTCACTTCCCTCTTGACCTCCAGTCTGACGCAGAGCTGCTATTTCTTCCTCAGACACATAAAACCTAACCTACCTAAAACTGAACTCAAGTGAACCCAAGTTTTTACAGGTTCTGAGGAACTGTACCTTTCACAAGTGTTGTGACTTCATTCTTCAGGCAGCCCCTATATATTTCCCCTTTTTTTTTTTTTAAAGATTTTATTTATTCATGAAAGACAGAGAGAGAGAGAGAGAGGCAGAGACACAGGCAGAGGGAGAAGCAGGCTCCATGCAGGGAGCTCGATGTGGGACTCGATCCCAGGACTCCAAGATCATGCCCCGGGCTGAAGGCAGATGCTCAACCGCTGAGCCACGCAGGCGTCCCTCCTATAAATTTCCTTAGCTGTAAAATGAAAACGCCAAAAGTCCTAACTAACCTAATTGGGTTGTCATGAGGATTAAGTGAGTTAATACCTATGACTTGCATAGAATAGAGACTGGCACATAGCTAACATTTACATGATACACTTACCACTACTACTACACCTCCGTCAATGGACAGGTACTTACTGAGTGCATATAAGCTTATCCTAGGCACTGGAGATTCAGTGGTGAAAAAAACCAGACAGGGACTCCACCTTCATGAAAACTATAGTCAAGCTTGAGTGGATTTGAAATAGTGAGCAAGTTGGAGTGCAGGGGAATATGATAAGGTTTCAAGGACAATGTTTCAAGGACAATGTTGAGGATCCCACGGAGAATGGAGACTGAATTTATGGTGATACTAATATAATGGTTTGGGTGATTTTTCTAAAACTGTTAGTTTCAACAGTCAAGATAGAGGCACACAAAGAGTAAGCTAATTTGGTTAATCCATAAAAATAGTTTTGCCAGACAGGTGTGATGGGGTCAAAGAGCTTAAGACCTTAGCTTTTTTTTTTTTTTTTAGCTTTTTTTTTTTTTTTCCTTAAAGAGATCTTATTTATTTATTCATGATAGACATAGAGAGAGAGAGGCAGAGACAGGCAGAGGGAGAAGCAGGCTCTATACCGGGAGCCCCAACATGGGGCTCGATCCCGGGACTCCAAGATCACGCCCTGGGCTGAAGGCAGGCGCTAAACCGCTGAGCCACCCAGGGATCCCCCAAGACCATAGCTTTTTAGAGTGCTTTTTTTATAGGGCCACAGAATGGATGCTGAATAGGTATATCAGAGAATTCCAGAAAGGCTCATGTCACTGGCCTGTAGGTCCCAGAACATACGTGATGAAGGCTACTAGTAAAGTAAGGCAGGAAGATAGAGGTTACCCTCAGAAATGGATGTCAATAACCTAGATGTAGAGCCGTGTGAGAGTGAGGTCCTGGCTGAAGTAGAATGGAGGGATAAGTTATTGAAATTAAGGCAGGGGCACTGGGGTGGTTCAGTCAGTTAAATGCTCAACTCTTGATTTCAGCTCAAGTCATGATCTCAGGGTTGTCAGATTGAGCCCCAAGTGGGGCTCTGTGCTTAGCTCAGAGTCTGCTCGGAAAAACTTCCCTGTGCCCCTCCCCACCGCTGTCATGCTCTCTCTCTCTCTCTCTCTCTCGTTCTCTCTCTCTCTCAAATAAATAAAATCTAAAAAGAGAGAGAGAGAGCATCAAGGAACTGAGATGCCATGTGGACCTCAAAAGCTCCCAAGATGGTGGACAGACAGGGTGAAAAGGAAACCAACTGGAACAGTATTAGGAAGGTAGGTAGATGAGGAGGAGAGTAGACAGACCAATTGCACGGAGATGACCATGGTAGAGGATGGAGGTTCAAAGAGAGAGAGAGCATGAGCAGAGAAAGGGAGAAGCAGACTCCCTGCTGGGCAGGAAGCCAGATGTGGGGCTCAATCCCAGGACCCTGAGATCATGACCTGAGCCTTGACAGTTGCTTAACCGACTGAGCCACCCAGGTGCCCCAAGATTTATTTATTTTTAGTGGGGTAGGGGCAGAAGGAGAAAGAGTCCCGAGCAGACTCCATGCTGAGCACAGAGACCAATGCAGGGCTCAATCTCACAACTTCAAGATTGCCACCTGGCAGAAACCAAGAGTTGGCCACCCAAAAGACTGTGCCCCCTGGCGTCCCAACCCCAAGGTACTTTTAATACACACACGGCATTATAACCATTTCTAAGGATATTCTATTCATTCTTGAAGACCCAACTCATATATACTGCTTCCTCCAGGAAGCTTTCCCAGATCACCTCTCCTATTAGACCACATGAAGAGCCTCATTCTTTGTATTCAATATTTACCACATTTTCTGTTCTTTCAAGATACATATGTCTCTCTGACAAGCCATAAGGAAAGGAACGTTTGTTATTTCTTTTTATGCTAAAATCTTAAGATACTATAAACACTTGGTAAAATGTGTGTTGAATGAAAAGATGCTCAAAACATGCACATGAAATGAAATAATCAGAAATCTTATTTTGTATAAGCAGAATTTGCACATGGAAAATACCACTTTGCCAAGCCTGTGACAACGAGCTGAGAGTAAACGTTAAAAGGATGAAAGCAATGCTCTTTCAAGTCCTGCCAGAGATGTGGGAAAATAGAGGCACCATCTAGTTTCTCCACAAATGTGTGTTCTTAATATTTTATATATGTGAATATGTTTCCTTGCTATTTCCCCAATTTAGGTTTCCTCTCCTTTCAAAATAGGTTTTTTTTCCTCTCATAGGGAAAACATAGGAATTTACACTCTTATGGTACAAAGCAATTTCAGGACAACAGTAAATTAGGTGTCAAAAATCCTTTCAAACTATTTTAAGGGGCACGCCTGGGTAGCTCAGCAGTTCAGAGCCTGCCTTCGGCCCAGGACATAATCCTGGGGTCCTGGGATCAAGTCCCACATGGGGCTTCCTACACGGAGCCTGCTTCTCCCTCTGCCTCTCTCATTCTGTGTCTCTCATGAATAAATAAATTAAAAATCTTAAAAAAAAAAAAAAAGAGTCAGACACTTCACCAATTGAGCCCCCAGCCCTTCTTAAAAAAAAAAAAAAAATTTAAGGAAGCCCCCAAGAACTGTACAATTACAGAGCAATATAGTATTTTTTTCACATTAAAATAACATTCAAATGTGAAGAATTTTAAAAGTAAACGTATTGTTTATAATATGGTGAGTTTGGTGGGTGGTAAGGAAACAACATTAGCCAACAGGAAAATCTTAAAACAATGCTTTGCAGATACCATTTAAGTACAGATCAGTTCTGGGGGCTCAGCAGAGATTCACTGAGCTTTGTTCTATTGTTTTTGTACTGAATATTATTTCTGATAAGTATCCCTTTTTATTTTATTTAAAGATTATTTATTTATTTATTCATAGAGACAGAGAGGGGCAGAGACACAGGCAGAGGGAGAAGCAGGCTCCACGCAGGGAGCCCAAGGTGGGACTCGATCCTGAGTCTCCAGGATCACGCCCTGGACTGAAGGCGGCGCTAAACCGCTGCGCCACAAGGGCTGCCCAGTATCCCTTTTTAGATACTTGGGGTGAAAATGAAACATCTGGCTGGCATTAGATAGCATTTCTCTGCCTACATTTATATATAATTGCAGTCTTTTCCCCAAATCCAGGCCCTGTAACCAGTTGCTAAGAGTATCTTTTCTTGCTCTGAAGGTTAGCTACTACTACTGTGAGTGCCAACTCCTAAATTAATTGATGTTAACAGGACTTAGGATATAAAAAAAACAGACTCGTATGTTTTGTCGAATGCAACTTCTAAGACTGCATAATTAACAGTGTCTCCATTAATATACAGTATGTTCAACAGTGAGACACTACTATCATAAATAAAGGTAGACATGGATAAATTTATAATTAAAAATGCATTAGAAATTACAAGCATAATTTATTTACTAATGTGCACTGGAATAAATTTTATGTGTAATATTTTAAAACAGGGCATTAATAAATAATAGTGAACATAAAATGTTTTTGCAGCTAAAAATATTTCAATAAATATTAGTAAGTTAAATGTGCTGCAGAGTTATAATTGCTATGAAGTCAAGTTTATAGAACACAATCACAATGTAGAGGACTGTTTCTTGGATGTATTCAAAATATCAGAGACAAATGTCTTTCTTCGAAGCTGACAAGGAGGATATTCAAAGTAGTGTTTGCAAATGTTTTAAAAATAAGAGCTTAGGACATCTAAATAATGAATAATTGCTCATTGCTTGAGACAACTGAGATCTTCTGATTAAGTGCATTCAAACCTTATCCACTCTTTTTTTTTGGTGCACACTAACTTGGAGCAATTTCTCCCACCTGAGAACTCGTATAGGTCATTTTTGAAGCTCTCACTTAAAAATTGACCTTAGCTTGCACTGTGGCAAACAATTCCTAGGTGGCAGGCACTGTTCTAAGTGCTCACATATTTTATTGACTCCATGCTCTTAACCACTTCACTCTACTGACTCCATTATTTTAATCACGTATTTATTTCACTTTCTGAGTGTTCACAACATGTGTTTTTGATGAGACTTTAAGTAACAATACACAGCAGTATTTGTTTGATGTCTCTGAAAAGACAGTTTATGTTTATGTGTAGAGTGGTGGTGGTGGTTGGTTTGTTTTCCCCGGGTAGAACCAACATTGATTATCAGCAATGAATAGCATCCATCATTGGTTGAACCTTAGTCTGTGCTTGGCACAGATACTCCTAATGCCTTTTTATACCTAATCTAATTTAATCCGCACAACAATCCAATAAATAAATACTGTTATTACCCCACTTAATAAATCAAGTAACTGACCCCCAGAAAGGTAAAATCACTTCCTTGTGATCATACAGCTAGTAATTGGCTGACTTGGAGGTCTCAAGCTCTACACTTCCCCAATAATAATCATCAGCCCCTGTTCCTAAAATAACTACATCCTTTCTCAAAATCACGAAGCCTTCTACCATCTCACAATCCTTTCAGCTAGGTTCCCTCACTGTTGGTAGATAAGTCCCTCCTGTTGTTATTTAAGATAATCCCCTCATGTCCTGTCCCAAGTAGACAAGAACTAATGCTTGAAACATATGAGCGATATCTCTTTAGATATTTGAAGAAAACAATTTTGTCCATACCATTCTTTTCTCCATGATATAGTATAGGGAACCTCAATTCCTTTAGCCTTCTCTCACAGGGACTCTTTCTAATGCATTCCACCCCTGAACCACATCCCTAGAGTGTGGTTTGGGATTTTCCTTATCTCAATACATTATCATCACCTTCAATGAGCATGTATTAAGCACCACATGTGCATGTGATCTGTGCTGGACCTTATACAATCCAGGAAAGCTAAAGTTGCCCTTGAGCTAAGAAGATGTCTGGGTCTCCAAACAGTGTTATTTTAAGTCCTCCTTGTGATTCTATCATCTTCCTAGCTCACTCACCTCACTGAAAGACAATGTACTAAACTAGAAGGAACCTGAGCATAGACATATTTCATCATAGCATCCCTCATGACCGGCACAGGAGGAACAAAATCATAGATTCTCAGTAAATATTTGTATGACAGTGAATGAGGATTATCATTCAAGAATCTGTCCTAGGCTAACACATACCTCCACACATGTTGAGTGACCCTACCAAGAATACTTATCTCTGTATCAATGGTCCACGACTACTGAATTACATACTCAATCATATTTCCTGAGGGGCACGTGGCTGGCTCAGTCGGTCAAATGTCGGGCTCTGGATCTCAGCTCAAGTCATAATCTTGGGGTCCTGGGATCCAGCCCGGTGTGAGGCTCCTCACTCAGTGAGGTGTCTGCTTGTCTCTCTCCCTCTCGCTCTCTCTCCCCTTCCTATGTGCGCATGCGAGAGAGAGAGAGAGAGAGAGAGAGAGAGATTAAGAGAGAGAATGCACATGCATGAGTGGAGGGAGAGGCAGAGGGAGAGAGAGAAAAAGAATCCTCAAGTAGACTGCCTGCTGAGCATGGAGCCTGATGTGGGTAGGTTCCTAGGACCCCGAGATCATGACCTGAGCTGAAGTCAGATGCTTAACCAACTGAGCCACCCAGGCGCTGCTAGATAAATAAGTCTTTTAAAAAAAATTTCCCTAATGAAAAATAAATAAGGTAAGTGGTGTCGAAAGAATGTGTGAATACTGTCACCTAAATGGCTTTGAGCAAAAACAGTGCCTACGACAATAAGGAACAAATGCTAGCTCAGGAGTAAAAACAAACAAAACCAAAAACAAAATAGAAAAGCAGACAAACAAAACAAGCAAACAAAAGACCCAGGTAGCTTGAAAGCTGAAACTAGCCCACACAGTCTTGGCCAGCTGAGGGCTTTTCTGCTTCCCTTGGAAAACTGGAAAGATGTGGCAACTCTGACCGCAGCCTACTTGTCAACAATCAGTTGAGTAGTGGCTGCCTTCCTGCTGGGTAGTGGGTGTAGTGAAAGCCAGGTGGCAACCACCATTTATCAAGATATTTGTGCTGTAGCTTGCTGTGTTCATTTGCAAGACCCACCTGGCTCTATGGTACTTGAGGCTGAGTGCCCGGTTTAGCTTTAGGAAATAGCCTAAGAACTGATTTCTGCTTTTATGTAACAGGAGTATTGGTTATGAAGGGGAATAGTTAAGGGGCAAGTCTCAGAACATGCTTCATCTGGGAGAATCTGTTCTGTCTGATGAGTGTGTACAATTTTCAGGAAAATCTGGAAACGATGCTGGAGAGGGGTTTTAGGAAATAAGGGCGGGGGGGCTGTAAATCATTCATTTTTTTTTCCTGATTGTTTGCCAAAGTCTCAGCACAAAATGTTGTTTTGAATGGAATAAACTAATTCTAGCTTCAGCTGAGCTGTGTGACCCTGGTAGAAAGAGTCATATCACTTCTCTCTGCCTTGGTTTCCCCATTCAGGAAGTGGAATTGATAACATTTACCCAGCAGGGTAATGTGATGCCATTTCATGAATTCTAAAATGTCCTAAATATGTAGGTTGCAAAAGCTGAATACTTTTCCCAATAAAGTTAATAAGTTTTTAAAATATATGTTTGTCCTTCAGTCTCAATGATAGCAATTCTGAATTAATAATTTTCATTTTGAGGGATGCCCGGGTGGCTCAGCAGTTGAGCATCTGCCTTCGGCCCAGTGTATGATCCTGGGGTCCTGGGATTGAGTCCTACCTCAGGCTCCCTGCATGGAGCCTGCTTCTCTCTCTGCCTATGTCTCTGCCTGTCTCTGTGTTTCTCATGAATAAATAAATAAAATCTTTAAAAATAATAATTTTCATTTTGAATAAACAAGAAAGTCCATAGACATCTTTATTCTTCCAAGAAAAATAAATTTGCTTGCCATAAGAACACACCTAGTGCCAAGATCTTGGTTTTTTTTTTTTTTTTTTTTTTTCTTATGATAGCCACAGAGAGAGAGAGAGAGAGAGAGGCAGAGACACAGGCAGAGGGAGAAGCAGGCTCCATGCACCAGGAGCCTGACGTGGGATTCGATCCCGGGTCTCCAGGATCGCGCCCTGGGCCAAAGGCAGGCGCCAAACCGCTGCGCCACCCAGGCATCCCCAAGATCTTGGTTTCTTATACCATTCTTCAATGAAAGGAACCAGGGCTCCTTGGAGAAATGGCAGATTCCAGGGCTGGGGCAGGAAACATACAAGATGAACCTGAAGCATCATGTGCCAGAATGTAAGGAAGTGGTTGAAAAAGAAACAAAACAAAACAAAGAAAAACACCTTCCATTGATGGAGGTATCTCAAAGGGACACAGGAGCCAACTGAAAACCAGTGGTCAAAGCTGAAAAATTTGAGCAACAAAGTAAAGTAGTATTGGATTATAACTCAAAGTGCAATATAAATATCCATTACCTCAACCAAGAGATCAAGGATAATACCAACAATATAGTAAGTCATGTTGCAAGTACATACTCTTGAAATGATATGATGAAAATAGCCTTTTACCTCTGTGGTCTTCCTCCCCGGAACCCACAGCTACAGCCTCATTATGAGGAAGACGTCAGATAAACCCCAAATGAGGGGCATCCTGAAATAGAACTGACCAAGGGATCCCTGGGTGGCTCAGCGGTTTAGCACCTGCCTTTGGCCCAGGGAACGATCCTGGAGTCCCGGAATCGAGTCCCGCGTTGGGCTCCCAGCATGGAGCCTGCTTCTCCCTCTGCCTGTGTCTCTGCCTCTCTCTCTCTCTCTCTCTATGTCTATCAAAAATAAAAAAATAAATAAATCTTAAAAAAAAAAAAAAAAAAGAACTGACCAGCACTTCTCAAACAGTTAAGGTATCCTGAACCAGAGGAAGTCTAAGAAACTATTCTGGTCAAGAGGAGCCTATGGACACCTACTATTGAATGCAATATGCTATCCTAGGTAGGATCCTGGAACAGAAAAATATATTAACCAAAGGAAATTTGAATGAAGTATGGAATTCAGTTAATAAATGAAACCATTTACTAATAATCTAAACTCAACTAAACTCTAGTTGGTTCATTAATTTTTATAAATGTACTATAGTAATGTAAGATGTTAATAATAGGGGAAACTGGGTGCAGGGCATTTGGGAACTCTTCTATCTTCTCACCTTTTCTGCAAATCTAAAAGTATTCTAAAAAATAAACCCTATTAAAAATTATTTTTAAAATTGCTCATCATTGGGGCACCTGAAGCTCAGTCAGGTAAGCATCCGCCTGTAGCTCAGGTCATGATCCCAGGGTCCTGGGATCAAGCCCCACATGACTTCCTGCTCAATGGGGAGTCTGCTTCTGGTTCTCCCACGGCCCCCGCCCTTTGTCAAGTAATAAATAAATAAATAAATAAGGTATCTTTAAACAGTTGCTCATCATTAACTTGAAAACTCCTACTGCCATTAAATACTGAGGTACATCTTTAGGAAGTTAAACAACGGGGTATAAAACACATATGACAAGATGATAAAAAGGTATTTGAAAAGTAGCATATAGAGCGTGATCACATTTTTTGGGAAAGATTAATTAAATAATTAATTAATTTATTTATTCATGACAGACACACAGAGGCAGACATAGGCAGAGGCCCAGCCTGCTTCTCACAGGCTCCCTACTGGGAACCCAAAATGAAACTCAATCTTAGGACCCTGGGGTCACTACCCAGCCCTTTGAAGCAGATGCTCAACCACTGAGCCACCCAGGTGTTTTTTAAGATTTTATTTATTTATTCATGAGATTTTTTAAGATTTTATTTATTTATTCATGAGAGACACAGAAAGAGAGGCAGAGACATAGGCAGAGGGAGAGGCAGACTCCCTGCAGGGAGCCCAATGCAGGACTGGAGCCCAGGAACCCAGGATCACACTTGAGCCAAAGGCTCAACCACTAAGCCACCCAGTTGCCCCGAGTGTGAAAGTATTTATATTTTGAAAAATATGCACACATACACAAACAGCTATACATATAGATATACATACATCTCTACATCTTTACAAATGCTTTGGCAGAGGCCTATTCACAAACAACTGTAGTGACTATCTCTAGGGAAGGATTGGTGGTCTAGAGGTATCTGTATGTTTTGGCTAATATTTCAAAGCCCAATGTTATTTGCATAATCATAAAATAGATTTAAAACATAAACTTTTAAAATGAAAACCCTCTGCCCTCCTCAGTTATAGAAATAATTCCTGACCCCCACGAGGGATTCCAGACTTTGTGCCTCAGTCTCCCCTCCCAGGATCAGCACAATAGGCAGTTCCCTTCCCTACCTCGGATCTCAGCCGGTCATGGCTTCCATCCTTCCTCTTTAACTTTTGCCTTAAGAGTCCAGGATATTTTGTGCGATTGATATGGAGGATCTACCCAAATACCCAGTGAAAATTCTACAAGTTATTACCTACCTAGGGCTTTTTTTTTTTTTTTTTTTTTTAAATATTTGCATTCCCCTGTCTTCCCAGTTCAAAGGGTTGTCAGGGCTTCTGACCCTGGAATGGTCCTAATAATGTTGACCAACACTTACTTATTCAGCAGCTAAATTTATTAGCACCTGGCTAGGCACTGTCTAGGTGCTAGGGATAGAAACAGTGAACAACACAGACAAAACCCCTCCCCTCATGGGACTTACATCCTAATGGAGGAAGAATGACTATATTGAAAATATAAGTAATGCCAAAAATAAGTGAGTGGAATGAGCTATGGAGAAAGATAAAACAGGAAGTCCTGGGATGAGTTACAATTTTAACTCAGTAAATTGGTCAGAGGTGGCTCACTGATTAGTAACGTTTCAGCAGAAACGGAGCTGTCTGGAGAATGATAAATCCTGAGTGAAGTACTTTTTAAGTATGATGTCTTTAAGTGCTCATTATTGCCCCATGAATGAAATATTCTAATGATTCCCATTTTACAGATGGGAACCTAAATTAAGTATTCTAATGATTCCTATCTTACATCACAGCAGTGACGAGGAGCCTGAGGTTTGGAATGGAGGAGTAACATGTGCCTAAGCATAGTGATAAGGGTGGAGCTGGACCCTCTGAGCCTGGGCCCTTCACCACTCTATGCTGCAATAGATGAGCTTCTTTTTCATGATGTGGCAGTGGTGGAGATACCATCTCCCCAATCTTCTGATCCATTAAATGAACACTTCCTGCCCTCCAGCTGGTGCTTCGCAAGCTGAGCTGGGTGAATCCACCCAGAGTCAGGAACCCTCAGGCAGACCCATCTTTCTGGTTTGCCCTTTCTCTGCTGTGTTTTTCCTCCTGCCTTCTGACAAGCTTCTTCAAAAGGCAGCCCCTTTTAGACTTGCTCTTCTGGTCTCTCTCTGCCCTCCAACCTTACACATTAAAAACTCCAGACCTAGCCAGACCTCACCACAGTCCCATGGGTCTCACCCAACCTTGGCCTGCCCCTCCTTCCCGGTGGGGTGGGAGTGTTCCAGGTGGGGTGGGAATGGGGGAATCTGGCAACTTAGCTGTGACAACCTAAGAACAATTGAGTTTCATGTTTTAATGCTTATTTTAAAGCAAGTTGGGGGGCAGCCCGGGTGGCTCAGCAGTTTAGTGCCACCTTAGCCCAGGGCGTGATCCTGGAGACCCTGGATCGAGTCCCACGTCAGGCTCTTTGCATGGAGCCTGCTTCTCCCTCTGCCTGTGTCTCTGCCTCTCTCTCTCTCTCTCTCTGTCTGTCTCTCATGAATAAATAAATAAAATCTTAAAAAAAAAAGCAAGTTGGTTCTCTTAACTGGCAAGGTCATTAGAAACTAAATAAGCATGAACATGGTTGGTGTTAATTCTTCCATGTTACCAGTTCTGGGTAAAACACTGGTCATGCTGGCCACTGCAAATGACCTTTCGGGAGGCAGAAAGCAGCATGGAAGAAGCATGCTGGTCAGAGGACAAAAGGAAACAATGCCTAGAGAGAACAGCGTGGCAGGGAGAAGTGGAACAAAGATCAGAACTTCATTATCACACAGAAAATGGTGTAGTTTGGACGTGCTGCATACAACATGCTATAAAAACAGAAGAGGAAAAAAAAAACAGAAGAGGAGTCTGAAACTCAGCTTAGAATTTCCCCCTCACATTTATGGAATACTTAAATCATTTTTTTTGCATGCATCGTCTCCTTTAATGCTGACACTAGTCCTAAGCAGTAACTGCTATAATTGTACCCAGTTCAGAGATGAGGCACTGAGGCTTAGAGAAGTAAGTGGTTCAAGATCATCTGCAGAGCAGGGATTTAAACTCAGGTGTGCACAAAGCTCTGACTCTCAACCACCGTGTCCCTGTCTGTCCCACATGAGGTCCTTGTGAAGATCAGGTGGGAGAGATGGTGAGAATGCACAAAGTTGTACTGATCAATTTATATTAAACATTCCTTGAAAAAAAAATCCCTTGGAAACACAGAATTTCCTCAGTGTAAATAGTCATCTCTGCCCTCCTTGCTTTTCAAGTCCTTAAAAGAATACATACCCAGAGAGTAAAATGGTTCCTAATTGGAAGGGGCTGATGGTAAACTGCAAAACATCTAAGCATCATTAACTAGTTTTTCTTTTCTTTTTTTTTTTAATTTTTATTTTTTTATTTTTTAATTTTTATTTATTTATGATAGTCACACACAGAGAGAGAGAGAGAGAGAGGGCGGAGACATAGGCAGAGGGAGAAGTAGGCTCCATGCACCAGGAGCCCGATATGGGATTCGATCCCGGGTTTCCAGGATCGCGCCCTGGGCCAAAGCCAGGCGCTAAACCGCTGCGCCACCCAGGGATCCCTAACTAGTTTTTCTATGCTATAACTTATTTTGTTTCCATTTTTCTCATTTGATGTAGATTACCTTATTATTTTAATTTTAGATTAAACTTTCATTTTTCTCAAAGTAACTGTGTAAAAGGTAACATAATACTAGAAAGCTTATAGCAAAAAGCTCTCACATATTTTCTTTTACTTTCTTCTCCATGGTTCTGGGCCTCAGGGGATATGATTTGGCTACTAAGCCGTGAGACTGTTTTTAAAGGCCCACTTTAATACCTTTCTGTTTGTTTTGAGTTGTGGGTATTTTCAATGAAAATTATGATAATTCACTCTACAGTTTATTTGTACTTAAGATGAATAATTGCTGCCAGAGAAATATAAAAATGCACTACCTCAAGCTTCTTTTTTGGAAATTAGAATTTTTTTTTTTTTTTACCAAAGTTATACACAAGATTTGTTTAATAAGCCAAAATAGTTCTAGCTACAAGTCTGGTGTCTGCTACATCACAGCAGATCTGTCCTCAATAAATGAGGGAAAAATGCAACCATTTTGCACTGATGGGAAGATCCCTGTGGTGCCTGATGGCTCAGCAGCATCTGCTTCTTCCCCTCTTGGATACAAAGCAGGCACAGTCAACTTTATAAATCCTATTACAAAAATGGGCATCTTTCCCCAAAGTGTGCATAAGAATGCATGCTTTCTTATAACATCTGAGTTAAGTGATGAAATACCAAATGAAGCACATTTTTTATTTCTTGCAATTTAAATAGGGCATAAGAATGCATTTCCTTTTTAGCAGGATCTTAGGACAGCCCAAATACCTAACTATGGAAATACTCACACATCTCACAATACGAGTTAACATGAAAGACTTTGTTTCCTCCTGAACAAGAAGCCCCCAAAGCCTCACGTTGCATGATTGAAAGCGCCAGGGCTCTTCGGTCACTGGATAATATGTGGTGTTTTGCATTGCAAGGGCTGTACTGGGTGCAGGAATGGTCTGAGGAGTAGAAAATCACTGTGGCTACCCAGGGGGATCTTCCTAATCTGGACACATTTGATCTGACAATGGCACCATTTTCAGTGATTGGGCTATTGTCCAAACTAAAATGCTAAAGGTCTTTAGGGTGATTTTTGTTTCTCTGATTTTATGGCCAGAATATTCATTTTTGGTTTTCATTATCTAAGTATAGAAGATATGATATAGAATCTGAATCTTTTTGAAATTAATTGCATTGTAAATCAAACATATTTCTGTAGAATGCACTTACTCATCATTAGCATGTGAGAGTTTCCAGTAAAATATCTTTAGTATTATTTTTATTATTAACATATTTATACTGTCACTCCAGCCTAGCACCCTTTGTGAATCTGTTTTTAAAATAAATATGACCTGATACCAGAGTGATTGGTGCAATAAAAATGTATGATGTGAAATTAATCAAATATGGTCAGGTTCAATTTATAAGGGACACATTAAGAAAAATTATTTCTTGTTCGGGTATGCCACTCTAGTGAATCAAACGGAACTGTGTATATTTCAGCAAGATACATGTAAAATCCATTCATTCAACAAACATTTATTATGTATTTACTGTGTGGATCACAGGGGATAAAAATCAAGCTGAGCAAACAAGAAATTCATACATGAAACAACTGAAGACCCGTAAGCAACTGCATAATTGTGGAATATATGTTGAATATCTGAGGATTCTAGAAACAAAAGCTTAAGTAGCAGCGGTGTAGTGCCTTGGCTAAGGGTGTGGGCTTCTGGATTTATTTCAGTTTTTTTCAGGAAGTGGTCATTAATTTTTGTGTGAAAAAATGAGAGCAGAGAGACATAATTCATCGTGAAGATAGGTTTTATATTCTGTATATGTGAAGGAAATAAATTTCTAATGCAATAAAATAAAGAGAACAGAAAAAAGAAAAACCCGGCTTGGTCTTCAGAGTCAGATACAGGTTCAAATCCCAGCTCTGCTATGTGATAACTGGGTGATCTTGGGCAAGTTCTTTAATTTTGTTGAGCCTCATTTTTCTTATCTACAGTATGGAGATGATAAGATCTTTCTCATAGAATTGTTGTGAGAATTAAGTGACACAATGTCCTCAGCATTCACAAAATGTGTTGTGAGCTATGGAGGCACCTAGTAGGTGCCTGGAGGGCT
Organism: Canis lupus baileyi; assembly: GCF_048164855.1. Taxonomy (NCBI): domain Eukaryota; kingdom Metazoa; phylum Chordata; class Mammalia; order Carnivora; family Canidae; genus Canis; species Canis lupus. Next base: position 3,648,591 of record NC_132853.1, read on the forward strand.
GGAGGCAGTCGAAGAAGCTGTCTTCAGAGTTGCTGTTGTCAAAGTGATGGCAAAGATGAATTGTTGAAGACCACAAACCAGGTGAAGGCAACCATAGGACAAAGGCAAGAAGATACAGCTGGAAGCCAAATAAATATTCCACTCACTTCTAGGGATAGAGTTGTGCTTTCTTCCTACTGGAGGAGAGTTGGGTAGAGACAAGCCAAGTATTTGCCAGAGAAGCAGATGAGAGAGCTTGAGGATGACATCTCTCTCCTTAAGGTGGCTTAAAGATGAAGAATTTCTTTAAAAAAAAAAAATTTTTTTTTATTTATTTGGGAGAGAGAGAGGGAGGCCAAAGTGAGAGAGTGAGAGGGAGAAGCAGACTCCCTGCTGAGCAGAGAGCCTGACATGAGACTTGATCCCAGGACCCTGAGGTCATGACCTGAGCCAAAGACAGACACTTAACCAACTGAGTCACCCAGGAGCCCGAAAATGAAGAATTTCTACACAAGTGATTAGGAAGCATCCATGAAGAACACCTGCAATCACAAGCTTTAGCAGAATAGAACGCAGGACACAAACTGGGAGCATCCTGAAAGCTGGGATTTCCCCTGCCTTATTTGGCACTGTACTCTACAGCCTGGGGCAGGGCCTTATCCAAGGAAAGCTATCTATAACTACTTGATGAATGAATGAATGAATGAATGAATGAATGAACTCCTCTGTTGTATAAAATACAAACTATCATTTACCTGCTAGCTATGTAACTTCAATCCCCATGTTTCCATTTCCTCAACTGTAAAACAGGATAAAAGTACCTATCGACTTTATGGTGCCATTACAAACATCAAATCCATTAATATTTGTAAAGTGCTAAGAACAGTGCCTGGCACATGGTCAGTTCTATATCTGTGTTTATTAAATAAAAAGGATATCACCGTTAAAGGTAGTGTGGGGATTAAATAAGAAAATACTTGAAGAAAACAAGTACTTGTGGAGGGAAGTAGAGAAGGAAGAACCTGCCAGACCATGTAATGAGCCCACTCCAAGCAGGCTCAGAAGCACCCTGCCCCAGACCCAACAAGATCTGATGAATCTAGGATTTGTCTTCTTGAGCTCAGCATGCAGTGGGCTTGGGGGAACCCTGGACCTCCTTTTCCTCCTGCTGTCATCTCCCTTTTCCAAACCCACTGGTACCAGATTATACCCTTAGTCTGAGACTCTGACCTCGGCCCCACACTTCCAGCCCTGCCAGCCCACACTACTCCAAGGTTCTATGTGGTCATAACCTATCTTTGTACTCACAGCCAATAGCTGAAGTCTTATTTCCATTGACATAGTATATTTCCCTATCCCTACCAAGCCCCTTCCCATTCCTTCTCAGAATGAAAATGCTGTTTCCTTTTGTGGATCACTGCTTCCCAGAAATCCTATTGCCCCCACCTACCAAAGAAGACCTCTTGGCTGTTGATTCAAGGTGGGTTGGACCAGGGGGGTACCTGGGTGGCTCAGCAAGCTAAGCATCTGACTCTTAATTTTGACTCAGGTCATGGTCTCAGGGTCATGGGATCGAGCCCTTAGTGGGCGTGGAGCCTGCTTAGGAGTTTCTCTCTCTTTCTCTCTCCTCTCTTCCCCCACTTCTACCCCCACTCGTGGTCTCTCTCTCTCAAAAAAAAAAGATAGGCTGGACTAGGACTCACCATGCCCATTGGACATTATTGTTCATATGGCTGCTGACCCTCCTTGGCACTAGCCTTCAGATTAGTCAGCACACTGAGCCCAAGTTCTGTCAATTGATTCATTTATTCATCTATTCATAAATTAATTCACATATTCATTTAACTAATGGTAACTCAGTGCCTCCTCTATGCCCAACACACAGGGCCAGGGAGATTGAAATCATTCATACAATGTCCCTGCACTCAGAGAGCTCATAGCCTAATCAGGGAAAGAGATAATGGACAACACAGGGTAATGAAATGCAAAAAAGAGAAATATACACAAGGTAGGAGAGAGAAGGAAGAGATTTACTCTTATCTGGGAGAATCAGGGAAATATTTCCTAGAAAAGCGACATCTGAGATAGATTCTAAAGGAAGAACCAGATAAATAGAATCATGTCAGACTAAGGAGCGGAAAGGTACAGAGGGATCAGAGTGAGGAGTAGGACTGAACTATAAGGTGGGTGAGAAGCCTGGAGTGGAGGGCAGAGGCCAGACAATGGATGGAGTTGAATATGGGACCAAGGAACTTCAAGTTTGTATTTTTGGTAAAAGAGAGAAATGTGAGGGATCCTGTGTTGTGTACTCCCATCCCATCCCTCCTCACTGAAGGGTTTGTTACCCTGTTTGTGGGGAGTGCCACCTAGAGGGAGTCTTCAGCTGTCAGGTCCCTTTAGGAATTGCCTCAGCTATGGAGAGCCACCTCACTCAAGGTCATGCCCTTCCCTGGCAGGGAAGCTGGCATCCTGTGACTGATGGGTGCCAGAATATAAAGGCCCAGGTCTTTTGACCTAACTCAGAACAACTCTGTAGAGCCATTCCAGTTCCCATGGGGTCCACCAAGACTTGTCATTAGTTCTTCACCAAAGCTCAGCTTCCCCCTCTGCTCCCTCCTGCTTTCTTCCTTTTTTTCCCCTTAGGAATCACTACCAAGGGCAGCATCACCCTGGACATGAACCTCATACTCTATGTTCTCAGAGCTTTATCCATTGGGGTCCACGTCTCCATTTCTCCTACTACAAGCTCCTACCTGTGAGGCATTTAAACATTTTCCAATCTCTTTCAGATCCCCTAAAAGTCCCAAACCCCACGTTGCCCTCTAGTTCCTGTTCTTTCTCGCCTCTACTTGACAGCTGAATTTCTCCAAAGGGCTGACTAACCACCTTCCCCCCACATCCCACGTCTGCAGCTTACCCACCGTTCATTCCTCTGACTCCATCAAGCTTCTGCCGCACCCCCAACTCCTCTAAGACATTCTCATTATGGTGCCAATGCTCACATCATTAAATCCAGTGGACACCTCCTAGACCTCTACTCAGTCCAATCTATTGACTTCTCTCTCCTTAAAACACTCTTGGTTTCTATGCTGCTGTGCTTTCCTACTCTCTCTCTCTCTCTCTCTCAACACAAAGCATCCTGTTGGGCTCCTTTGTTCTCCATCTGTCCCTAAATTATTGGTGCTGTGTCATGGACCTTCATTTTTTCTCGTGGCTCACAATCTCCCTTTGTGATCTTGTAAACTGTCATGACTGCGAATACCATTGAGATGTTAGTAATTCCTAAACCTGTCCTTCTGGTGCACACCACTCTCCTGAGCTTTAGAACTACAAGTGCCCATTGCATGTCCCCCCTGGTCATTCTGCAGGCTCCACAGGCTCCATGTGCACAACCAAAGTCATCCTCCTCTCTTCAAACCTCCAGCTCTCCTCAGTGTCTCTGCCTCTGCCTTTCCCCTGTTCTTCCCAGCCAGATTCCCTAGGACCTCCCTCATCACCCTGCTCCATCTTGGAGCTTAACCCTCTTCCGTTATCCTGATGTAGATGTACACACAATTCAAAATTAAACCATCTGCTGGGATCCAGTCAAGACTATAGGGCTCTTTAATGACTCCCAAACACTATGAGAGCCAGAAATTGGAAAGCCTTCAGAACCCTGTAGGTGTCCAGCTCCTGCCCACCTTCCTTCCAACCGCCACCCCTTCCCAGCCACACTCTTTCTTCTTTCCCCTAATGTTCTGTTTACAAGTGGTTTTCTCACTTCTCCCCATGCTGTTGACTACACATGACTGACCAAGAGGTCTGGAGGTTATGTCCCAACTCGAGTAGCCAGCAAACAAATCGGGGTCTTCCAGGTACAAGGGCAAGCCCCCAGAAAAGAGGCTGATTGGTTTAGCTCTGGTCAAGTGTTCACCCCTGGTCTAATAAGCTAAGGCCAGGAGGGTTGGTACTTGGAAATGTGGGTTTGGAGACTCATGGGGGCAGGTGTGAGTTTCAAGAGGAAGTGAGGTCTTATGCTAGGCAACTAAGAAATGATTTTTACTGCCCTGAATAATCAGAGTTGTCCAAAATTCCCAAGGATTATAAAATATCATCTGAGGCAAATATCTAACCTCCTCTATTGTATGTCTATCATAGGGTTTGGTGAAGCATCATTTACTTACTTCACTTCCTCTCTTCTTTCCACCTTATTGTACTAATGATCAATAATATAGTAGGAAAAACATTATAAGGAAAATAATCCATGAACTCGTTTCTAAAAAATAAAATCCTTTTAAATAAATATTTTATTTATTTATTCATGAGACAGAGAGAGAGAGAGAGAGAGAGAGAGAGAGAGAGAGAGGGAGAAGTAGGCTTCATGCAGGGAGCCCAACGTGGGACTCAATGCCCGGTCTCCAGGATCAGACCCTGGGCTGAAGGCAGCACTAAACCGCTGAGTCACCTGGGCTGCACTAAAAAATAAAATCTTTTTTTTTTTTTTTTTATTTATGATAGTCACAGAGAGAGAGAGAGAGACAGAGAGAGAGATAGAGAGAGAGAGAGGCAGAGACACAGGCAGAGGGAGAAGCAGGCTCCATGCTCCGGGAGCCCGATGTGGGATTCGATCCCGGGTCTCCAGGATCGCGCCCTGGGCCAAAGGCAGGTGCTAAACTGCTGTGCCACCCAGGGATCCCTAAAAACTAAAATCTTAAATATACACTTGAACAGTACTTTCCCTGTAATACAAAGTTATTACTTATAATAATAAAATAAAAGGGCTTATGAGTCCATTTTAATTGCTTCTGCATTAAAATCTGACCTAGACTTTCAAAATGGATGATAATCAAAAATATTGTCTAGTTGCTTCTGACAGAAGCAAGTTTATAACCTGTGTATAAGTTCTGAGAAGATGATTTCACCAGAAAATCTTTGATGGCTCACTTATGGGTAAAAAAAATAATTTTGGAAAATTTATTTTCAGATCAGCATATTGGAGCATAATTCTTAAAGAAACTTTTACTTTAAATCAGTTTTATTGTGAGCCTAGAAAAGAAACAGGACTAGGAGATGAACCTAGTGTTGACAAGAACCTGGTGAGAGAAAAAGAAATATACTGTGGTACCACTTGTTTTTAAGAAATGAAACTCTGGATTTATGTACCAGTTTCAGAAAGTCTCTCTAGGCACACCCTTCAGAAGCTATTTGGCTCTTATCTGAAGTTTTTTATTTATTTTTATTTTTTATTTTTTATTTTTTTTTAAAGATTTTATTTATTTATTCATGATAGACATAGATAGAGAGAGGTAGAGACACAGGCAGAGGGAGAAGCAGGCTCCATGCAGGGAGCCCGACGTGGGACTCGATCCCGGGACTCCAGGATCACGCCCTGGGCCAAAGGCAGGCGCTAAACTGCTGAGCCACCCAGGGTTCCCCCCCACTTTTTTAAAAAAAAATATTTTACTTATTTATTCATAGACACACAGAGAGAAGCAGAGACACAGGCAGAGGGAGAAGCAGGCTCCATGCAGGGAGTCCCACACCGGGGACTCGATCCCAGGTCTCCAGGATCACACCCCAGGCTGCAGGCGATGCCAAACCGCTGTGCCACCGGGGCTGCCCTATCTGAAGTTTTTTAGTATGTTTCAAATACAAGCAGATTCCTTGTTTCAAGATAGTGATTTTTTGATACCCTCTTTGTTCATTTATTTAACAAAATATTTCCCAAGCTTCAATTATATGTAAGGTGTTGCTCAGGTGTTAAATGTCAAAAGATCTTTTCTTCAAGGAACAGAGTATATAAGATACATTTCTAGAAGTCATGTTAAAAGGTACATATTACTGTACATCAAGAGGTCCCCAGTTCATATCCAGGTGCCCCCTCCTAAACAAACAAACAAACAAACAAACAAACAAATAAATGGTACATATTTACCCCTATGTACTGTTGTTTGGAATGTAAAATGGTACAGTCTCTATGGAAAACAGTTCCTTAAAAAATTAAACATAGAATTACTATATGATGCAGTGATTCTACTTCAGGATACATACCTGAAGCCACTGAAAGCAAGAATCGAAACACTTGGACACCCATTGCTAAGATGTAGAAGCACCCCAAGTGTCCATCAATGGATGAATGAAGAAACAAACATGGTACATACATACGAGGGAATACTATTCAGCCTTGAAAATGAAAGTGATTCTGACATATGCTAGAGTATGGTCAAAACTTCAAGATGTTATGCTAAGTGAAATAAGCCAGACAAAAAAGGACAAATGCTGTGTGATTCTACAAATATGAGGTACCCAGAGCTGTCAAATTCATAGAGACAGAAAATAGAATGGTGGTTTCCAGGGACTGGGGGAAGAAGTTAGGGGGTTGGTATTTAATGGGGACAGAGTTTCAGTTTGGGGAGATGGTTGCATACCAAGGTGCTTAATACCACTGAACCAAACACTTAAAAGTGGTTAAACTGATAAGTTATGCATATTTAATCACAATTTTTAAAAAAGGTAACATTTATAAGTGCCCCTGACCAGGGATCATGCCCTGAGCTGAAGGCAGACACTCAATCACTGAGCCACCCAGGCATCCTGAGTTCTTTGACATCTTTCGGTCTCTGTTTCTCCAACTATGAGTGGGGAGGTTAATGTCCAACACACACTGTCATGAAGGTTTAACTAGATGAAGTATGAGGAACCATTGGTATGGGGCTGCCACAAAGTGCTCAGTAAGTGTAAGCAGCTATTGTTTTCTGAACCTTATCTATAAAATAGGGTTAATATTACTTGTCTTAAAATATTTGAGTTATTTTTGAGGATCAGTAAGACACAATATGTGAAAGAAATCGAACAGCATTTTTGAAGATACGTAAGATTTGTGCATGTAGGGGCACCTGGGTAGCTCAGTTGGTTAAGTGTCTGCCTTCGGCTCAGGTTATGATCCTGGGGTCCTAGGGCTGGGCCCCACATTGGGCTCCCTGCTCAGCAGGGAGTCTGCTTCTCTCTCTCCCTCTGCCCCTGCTCACGTGCTCTCTCTTGCTCACTCTCTGTCAAATAAATAAAATCTTAAAAAAAAAAAAAAAAAGAGAGAGAGAGAGAGATTTGGGCATGCATTTCCACTAAAGGAACAGCATAACCAAAAGGTAGGCCAGAAAATGTAGTGCAGTAGGGACGATGATGACATCACGCCATGATTTAATCTGTCATTGAGAATTAAATTTGGAGGATACATTAGGCTGCTTTTAAGATGATGCTTATCTTTGCCTATATGGACCTTCTACCTCCACATGCAAGATGCCTGTCTTAGGTTGGGCTGCTATAACAAAATACCATAAACTGAATGGTTTAAATAACAGACATTTATTTCTCCTAGTTCTGGAGGCTGGGAAGTCTGAGTTCAAGGTGTGAGTATGGTCAGTTCTGGTAAGTTCTACTCGGCTTGTAGAGGACTGCCTTCTCACTCTATTCACATATGGCAGAGACACACTGGTGTCTTTTCCTCCTTTTATAAGAACACGAATCCTATTATGGGGTCTCCATTTTCATGATCTAACTGAAACCTAATTAGCCTCCCCCAAAGATACACCTCCTAATGCTATCACATCGAAGGTTATGGCTTCAATGTATGAATTTGGGGGGAGGTGCAAATATTTAGTCCATAACAGTTCCAGTGACCCTTATCTCCTGATATTCATGTTCTGTGTAATCCTCTCCCCTGGAGTGTGGGTTGTATCTAATAGCTTGCTTCTAATAGAGAACACAGCAAAAGTGTTAGAATGCCACTTAGGAGATTAGGTCACAAAAAGACTGACCCTGCATCTTGCTTGCTCTCCATCTTGCTTTGCTCTCTGGCTTTCTCACTCTTTTCAGAGCCAGCTGCTATATTGTGAGCTGTCCCTCAAAGGGGACCATGGGTCAAGGAACCAATGTCTCTGGCCAGTAGTCATTGAGCACCTCAGACCTGCCAACAGCCATGTGAGCGGGGAAGTGGATCTTCCCCCTAATGAGCCTTGAAGTGACTACAAATCCGGCTGTCACCTTCACCTCATGAGAGACTCTAAACCAGCGGCACCCAGCTAAGCTGCATCCAAATTCCTAACACAGAGAAACTTAGTCTAAGATAATAAATGTTTGTTGTTTTAAGCCAACAAGTTTTGGGCTGATTTATTACTTAGCAACAGATAATTAATGCAGAGCCCAATAAGACTGCCCTTATTTCAGATGGCGGCCAAAGTTCAAGGGTCCCCAGACCACCTGCACTGCTACTCAACTGGCTGCAAACTTGGTATTCCCATGATCCTCTTAGGTTCAATAATTCACTAAATGACAAAGAACTCTGAAATGATTATAGTTTTATTACAAAGGATATAAATCAGAACCAGTCAAATGAAGAGACACATAGGTCAAGGTTTTTAGTGGGTACCAAATGCGGAGCTTCCAGGCTCTCTCCCCATGTTGTGAGAGCACATAATTTTTCTGGTGCATCAATGTATTCCCCTCAAGGAAGCTCCACTGAGCTTTGATGTCCAGAGTTTTTATTAGGATTTCATCACCTAGGCATGATTGGTTGGTTCATTGCCTACATAATTGAACTCAATGTCCAGCTGCTTTGCGATCCTGGGAGAATGAAGTGGCTCAAAACCCCAACCCTCTAATTGCATAATTGGTCTTTCTGGTCATCAGTCCATATCCTAAGTCTTGTTAGCACAAACTCAGATGTGATCCAAGGGGCTCATGAACAACAGAGACATTCCTCTCACTTGGGAAATGGCAAAGGTCTTAGAAGTTACCTCCTAGGAACCCAGGGCAAAGATCAGGCAATTTTTTTCTTTTATTATATAACATCTTCCAACCTGTAGGGGCTCCTACTATGTACCAGGCACTATGGTAGGCTATTCTTCTAACCACCATTCCTTTATGTAATTATAGTGCTAGATCAGCTTTGCTGCAAGTAACAGGAAACCCAAACCAATAGAAATTTAAAAATAGGAATTAAATTTTCTCACATAACTAGAAACCTGGCAGTAAGCAATTATTGGTTTTGTTCAGATAGTCAACAATGTCTGCAGGCACCTAGGCTTTTCCTGTCTTTCTGCTCCACTTACCATGTTTATTTTTGTTTTTAATAAATGTTTTATTTTGGAAAATTTACAGAGAAAGGAGTAGTACAGAATTCTCTAATACCTCCTACCTTGTTTCCCTATTATTAACATCTTCTGTTAATATGGTGCATTTGTTACAATTAATGAAATGATAGCGATACATTGTTATTAACTGAAGTCTGTAGTTTACCCAGATTTCCTTAGTTGTTACCTACTGCCCTTTTTCTGTTCCAGAATCCAATCCAGGATATCACTTTTAGTCATTTTATCTAGTTAGAGTCTTCTTGGTTATGATGGTTTATCAGATATTCTTTGTTTTTGTGATCTTGAGAGGAGTACTAGTCAGATATTTTGCAAAACATCCCTCAATTGAAATTTGTTTAATGTTTTTCTCATGATTAGACTGGGATTATGGGTTTGGAGGCGAGAGATCACAGAGATAAACCACCAAACTCATATTGTTCCCTCATTATCACAAGGTGGCTGCCACTATGCCCCAAGTCAGAATCACATTCAAAGGAGGAAAGAGGCAGAAGGAAGGAGAGAAGAGCCGTGTCTGCCCTTATGTTTATCAGAAAAATCATCCCGTCGTCCCTGTGCCTTGACAAGCTTAGCAAGCAGGGGATAGGATGTTCATAGTTGACTTAGTCCTTAACTGAGACTGAACACATTGCAACTGGAATAAAATCACAGTTATATCAGCATGGAAGGAAGTGGGCAAGCAACTGACAGTGTCAGGTTCGAGTGCCTACTGTGCATTCAACTGTATTGTACCAGGTGCTATGAGGGATGAAAGGACAGAGATTTGGGGCTTTCTATCAAACATTCCAGAAATTATGTATTTTGATAAATATTTAAGGACCTCATTATAAAAGGGTGCACTGTTATCCCACTGATTCTTCGGTTGCTCAAAGACATCCTCAGGAGATGAAGATTTGTCACATTTCACATGTGCTAGCAATTGTAAAGACCACTTCTAAAGAGTCATTTCTATAGTGAATGGAGCAATGATATGTTTGGGAGTAAGTATCTAGTCAGTTTCTCCAAAGTGACATCTTTCTTAGACGTCCAAGTTTTGTTGTTTTGGTTTCTTTAAGTCAAATCAATCATGTTATAGTCACACCTTGAAATACCTTGTCCTTAACATGCTTATGATCTAGATGAGAAAACAGGAGAACTGAGAGCAAACAACACAAGACTATTTGGTAGGGTAGCAAATTACACATTTTAGGCAATATGTTCTGAGAGTTTAGAGAAGATGAAGATCAGCAAAGGTAAGGTAGGCATGGTTAGGTAGGAAAGGCAGGCAGCAAGGCAAAGTCCTAGGTGGCCATGAAGAATGGCCTGGCTAGGCTTTGGTCTTCATTTCTCTCCTCCATTGGCATGAGACCCAGATTCCTCTAAAAGAGTTGTTTATCCTCTTTTATTAAGTATTGATTACTTATTTTCATTAATTTGCAGTTCACCTGTTAAGGCTTTGTGGTTTTTACTTAGTAATCTTGATTAAAAAACATATATATATATATATATATATATATATATATATATATATATATATATATATAGCAATGTTTTATAGGGTGGGCTTCGCAGCCAGCCACACAGATCAAAATTTGAATCCGAGGTCCAGCACTTACTGGCTTTGTGGTCTTGTGTTAGTTCGTTACCCTCTTTCATTCTGTTTCCTTGCTTAATAATAACCTGACCTAGATAGTGCTGCTCTGGCTGAAATAAGATGAAATAAGGGGAACACAGAGCACAGTGTCCCACTCTAAGAGAGTGTTTGATAATGGCATCTGCTCTGATGATCACCACATTGATGAGAGAGGCAATGGTGATATTAATATGAACCTATGGAAAAGGATGGGTATGAGAAAACCTCTACTTGTCACGGTTTGTTTTTTTTTTTAAGATTTATTTATTTATTCATGAAAGACACACAGAGAGAAAGAGGCAGAGACACAGAGAAGTAGGCTCCATGCAGGGAGCCCCATGTGGACTCTATCCCAGGTCTCCAGGATCACGCCCTGGGCTGAAGGCATTGCTAAACCGCTGCGCCACCTGGGCTGCCCTTTTTAAGATTTATTTATTCATGAGAGACACAGACAGAGAGGCAGAGATATAGGCAGAGGGAGGAGCGGGCTCCTTGCAGGGAGCCTGATGCAAGACTCCATACCGTTCCCCGGACCACATGACCGGAGCCGAAGGCAGGTGCCCAACCGCTGAGCCACCCAGGTGTCCCATCACTGTTAACTTTACATGAATGTACACTCACCAAGAGTAACTTACATTTCCCTTGACTTTTTTTTCTTTCTTTTTTTTTAATAATCACTGCCTTAAAAAGAGCAAAGATGGATTCAGGTACTTAGGGAGGTTCTATTCTATTATAGAAGGCACCAAACCACGTGGCTCAGATTGCTGAACAGACAAGGCAACAATGTACATGAGAAACTGGCAGAGGCACAAGAGATCTTGGAACATGTGCAATTAATTGACACTGTTTATTCGGTCTTGGAAACTAATCTAAAAGAATTTACACTTTAAATCAATGGTGACTGCCAATGAGCCTATGAGGGAATCCTTGCTAGGACCCTCTGGCTTTAACTGCAACTCATATTGATAATAACAAAAAGAGAAGCCTCCCAAGCAGAAGGTCAATCTAACCTAATCACTTAATGCAGAATTATGATATCAAATTTCCACATCACTGAATGACCATGGGTTTAGAGGTGTGTGCCATAAAATAGCTGCGGGTGTTAGACATTTAACAAGTTGTTTTATTCCTAATTGCTGGCATTTGCTTAACTGTTTTCTTAATTCTAATTTATGTTTTTATGTTCCGGTTTGTTTACATAGCCCATAGATCCCAATTGCCTTTATTTGCTTAAGTGTTTCTTTAATTTTATTTACATTTTTATATATGTTGCTTTGCTTACATAACTCATTGTTTAGGAGCAGACTAGAAATAACCATAAATCCCCATTGCTAATTAGCTTCATCCTCATGACTGATTAGTCAAGATTATGAGCCTAGAAGAAGGGCAGGAAGGTGGCCTGAGAGTGAGTCATAGGATCAGTGAATTTTATAAATGGAAGGAATTTAGAGCTTAAGGTGTCTTTCCGATAGAATTCCGTGGTTTTACATCTTCAGCATTAGAGAATTGTGAGAAAGATGGGATGCTTACTCTTACTCCTTTATGCAAAAATGTAGAAGGATTTGGTAACAGCTTTGAAAAACAAGTTAAGAATAAACAGAAAGGCCAACCAATGATGACTATGAGTAACCCATAATGGGGGCTTGAAAGAAGAATCAGAAACTTGACATATGAATGGGCTATAGAAGAGCAGGGAATATTAATGAACATGAGGGGGCTTCTTTGGAAGTAAGCAGAATGGATTGTTTGGAACTCCCTCTCCAGCAGCTGTGCAGTTTAGTTTGTAAAGATTTTAGCTTGCCTAACTGTAAGGTTAGCTATTAGCTTTGCAGTGGGGAGTATTTAAAAGTACACACAACATATGAAGGAAAGAACCTGGAACCGAGTAGCCTGCTTCATTCCAAGAATCCATCTGGCATGTAAAGAACTGCTTGTCCTACATTAAACCCTGCAGAGTAAGAGCCATTTTTCATATCTCATACCCCTATTTTTGGTTTCAGATAAGACAGCCCTCTGAGTTTAGGGAAGGAACAAGACTTTTCAGAACCATCTAACTAAAGGACCCATCTAGGATGAGCTCCATGAATCTCAAAATGGAGACACGTGGAAGTTGTTTGGGAAATGGGTTTAAAAGAAAGCTCAAGGGGCAGCCCGTGTGGCTCAGCTGTTTAGCGCCTGCCTTTGGCCCAGGGCGTGATCCTGGAGACCCGGGATCGCGTCCCACGTCGGGCTTCCCGCATGGAGCCTGCTTCTCCCTCTGCCTGTGTCTCTGCCTCCCTCTGTGTCTCTCATGAATAAATAAATAAAAATCTTTAAATAAAAAAGAAAAGAAAGCTCAAGTGACCGCAAGAGCGGGAAGTCTAGATCCCCAAATAATGTGTCTTTAGTCATTTGTAGACAGAGAACAATGTAAGAAAAGGTGTTTTGGATGTGAAAATCCGTAGCCGGGGTCCCCAACATTAAATGACTCCTGGTGATGGGGCAGGTTGATAAGTGAAATCCAGTCTATCGTAAGGTAAACTTATCTTTGTAATAAAGAGCTCGTTTTCGCAACTTTGGCCCATCTGGAGGCAGCTGAAGGCAAACCCTAAAAAAAAAAAAAAAAAAAAATAAGTAAATAAATAAGTAAATAAATAAATAAATAAATAAATAAATAAATAAAAATAAAGGCAAACCCTGCCAAAGGAGCAATCCCTGGATTATCAAGAATTGCAGACTGTGAGCTGTTGCGAGGCCTGCACTGGTGCTGGACGTCAGGCCGTTTCCCTCCTCCCACAGCCACCTCCCTCTGACACATTTCCCAACGCTCCCGTTTCAAGAGAAAGTGTCTGGCACTCAGATCCGCTCCAAGCAGACGCAGACCTGCAGCAAGCGGGACAACGGGCTCCCGCCCCGCCTGGTCACCTCGGGAGGGACGGCGCAGGGCCCGAGCGCAGCGCCCACCCGTAGCGGCGCCCTCTCGGTCCCTACGGTGATCCCGGGAGGGGCGGGTCCCCGTCCGCGGCTTCCCCGCCTCCGCCCAGGACAGTTCGAATGCTCCAATCGGGACAGCGCGTTCCTGCCTCTGTCCCGCCCCGTTCGGCTCCGAGCGCAGCACGATTGGCCTGGGACGGGCAGCGGAACCCCGAGGGGACCACCTCCTGACGGCGAGAGCGGGAAAGCGTGCCAGGCGCTGCCCTAGGCGTGAAGCGCGCGGCGCTGCGGGCGGGCACACGGGGGGCTTTGGAGCGACTTGCCCCGTGTCCCGTACGCGACTCCTCGCACCCGGGACTGTGCACAGCAGCGGCCAGGAGCCCGGGCGGGCGCGGGGCAGAGCGCTTGCAGGCCGGGGCGGCCGCTCTGGCGGGCCCAGGACGCACGCAGGCGTGAGGAGACCGCGGCGCGCTCCCGGGCGCTGGGGACCCGAGGCCGGAGAGGCCGGGCCGCGGCTCGGGGGAGGCACCAGCGGCGGCGGCGGGAGGCTCGGCGGCCAATGAGCGCGCGCGCCGCCCTCGGGGGCGGGGCGTGCGGCGCGCTGCCCGCCCCCCCCGCCCCCGCCCCTCCCCCCCGGCGCCGGGGCCGCAGTGAGTGAGTGGCACTGGCAGCCTGTCAATCCCTCAGTCGAGCGGCCTCCGAGCCCGGTTCGCGGCGGCGGCTGGCAGGGCGCGCGGCTCCGGCAGCGGCGGCGGCGACTCCTCCCGCCCCACAGTCTGCTGTCCGCCCGGCGCGCGGCCCGCCGGGGCCCTCCACTGGGCTCCGCGCCCCGCTGCGCCGGCCCGCCCGCTCCCAAACTTTCCTCCTCCGCCCCCTTCGCTCCCCTCGGCCCGCCCGCCGGCCTCCTCCTCCTCCTCCGCCGCCGCCGCCGCCGCCGCCGCCTGCCGCCGCCGCTCCCTCCCCCGGGGCCACCGGGGCTCGGATCCCGCCCGGCCGAGGCGGCGGCGGCGGCGGCGGCGGCGGCCGGGGGAGGGGAGTGCGCGGGCTGGGAGGGGGGCGGCGGGCGTCCCGGCAACTCGGCGGGCTCTGAGGAGCAAGTTGCGCGGGGCCGCCCGGCGGGGCGCGCGGCGGCGAGGAGGCGGCGCGGCGGCCGCGTGAGGGCAGCGGGCGCCGCTGCCTCCGCCTCCGCCACCGCCACAGCCACCGCCGCGGAGCCCGGCGCTTCCGCCCGGCGCTTCTCCTCAGCCTCGGCGGCGGCGGAAGCCGGAGCCGGGCGCCCGTCCGCGCCGCCTCAGCCGCGAGCCCCGCCGGCCGGGCCGCCCCCTCCCCGCGCGGGCGGGGAGCGCGCGGCCGCCTCCCCCTCCCCCTCCCCTCCCCCTCCCCCTCTTTCTTCTCCTCCCTCGTCGCCGCCGCCGCCGCCGCCGCCGCCGCCGCCGCCGCCGCCGCCGCCGCCTCAGCCTTCGCCGTAGCCGCCGCCGCCGCCCGCTCCCGCCCGCGCGCGGCGGGATGGACGATCAATCCAGGATGCTGCAGACTCTGGCCGGGGTGAACCTGGCCGGCCACTCGGTGCAGGGGGGCATGGCCCTGCCGCCTCCCCCGCACGGCCACGAAGGGGCGGACGGCGACGGCAGGAAGCAGGACATCGGCGACATCCTCCACCAGATCATGACCATCACCGACCAGAGCTTGGACGAGGCGCAAGCAAAGTTGGTGTCTCATTAAGCATCTTTTGTGTGCGTGCGGGAGCCGGGCCCGCGGCCGAGTCGGGGCCCCGGGGGCGGGGAACTTTCTCCGCAGACCGGCCGCCTGCCTGCCGGGGCCGCCGGGGGCCCTGCCCGCCCCCCCCGACGCGGGCGGGAGTCGGCAAAGTTGGTCCCGGGGCTCGGGACGGACGCGGTGCCCGCGGGTTCCCGGTGGTCCGCCTCCCGCGTCCGGCGCTCCCGCGGCCCGGCCCCCTCCCGCGGACTCCAAGCTCCCGCCCGGACCCCGCGCGCGCTGCCCCGGGAGGGCCCCGGGCCGCGCTCGCGGGAAGTGCAACTTTCTCCCCCCGCCCGGAGTCGCGGCGCCGGGCGTCCCTCGGCGGCCGGACGGCCTCGCGGTGCGGGCGGCCGCCCCGGCCCGGCGGGCGCGGGGTGCTGGGCGGCTCCCTGGCGCGTCCGGGTGCGGGCGGCCAAGTTCTCGGGGAGGGAGGGCCGCCTCGCAAACTTTGCCGGGCTGTCACCGCCCGCTGGCCGCGCTCGGCCGGCCGCCGCCGCAGCGCCCGCTCCCCCTGCGGAGGGCGGAGGGCGGACGCGGGAGCCGGTCCGCGCCGTCCCCTCCCTCGGGGCGCAGGGCTCCGCTCGGCTGTCGAGGCGCCCCGCTCGGGTTCGCGCCCTGCGGTCGCCGAGGCGGCCGCCCGCCGGACGGATGGGTCGCGCCTCGAACGGGCTGCAGCTTGAGCCGCCGGAGCTTGCGGGCTTTCGCTAACTAGTCAACTTGAGTTTCTGTTGACTTGCCCTGGTTCCAGGCGAGCCTTCCAAAAGAGAGGGCCGGGATTCAATCTTGGGTCGAACTTAAAGGAAGGCGCCATATTATTCCATAGGTGATGCTAATACCTTTGTATGTTGCGATTTGTCTTTTAGGAAACATGCTCTCAACTGTCACAGAATGAAACCTGCGCTCTTCAGCGTCCTGTGTGAGATCAAAGAGAAAACAGGTAAGAGGCTGCGCCCCGCAGCGGGCCTGGAGACCCCCGAGGTGGGGTCAGAGCTACTCCTTCCACTCTCCAGTTGAGAGCTGCTGCTTTTGGGCACCGCCATCTTTGATCATTCTCTCCTTCCCACCTCCTGGTCTTGAGGAAAAACTGCAATAAATCTGCTGGAGTCGATTTCTCAATTCCGCCCCTGGTATAAAATGAAGTGTAGATGCGGACGGGGCTGGGTCGCTGTCCCCAGGCGGCCGCCCCTGGCTGCAGGCAGGGAGGGGCCCCCCCCCACGAGCCGAGCGCCAGCCGCCTTGCCTTCTCCCGCTCCTTTCGCCTTGTTTGTATGTCAGTTTTTAAAAGGAGCAACGGGAGACTGGATGCCAGGGACCGAGTCCCTGGGAGAAGCATCTCCTAACTTTGTTTTACTTCGACACCCTAAGTAAGCTTCAGCTCCGCAGATAGATGCAATTGAACAGACTCCAGGAGGATGTCTGGATTAGGGTTTTAGTTGGAAAGGCTACTTTTAAGAAGCAGGAAAGGGTAATGATGTGTTTAGGCATACACAATGTATTACACCTATTACTTTCATTAAATTTTATGTTTGAAGTCATTACATTGTAAATACGTTTAATATGTTTTAGAAAGTAGAAAAAGGTTCACAGCAGGTTACACAATTTTTGAAGTGTTCAGTGCAGGGAACATATGAGAAAGACAGGTTTGACAGAAGTGCTGGAATAAAAACTACAAAAACATGAATCTCTGACAGTTCATTTCAATTGAATTTTCTTGTTAGGCTTTTTAAAATTAAAGGTATTTTAGTTTTGAGGTGATAACTCAAGTGGAATCAGAAATTTAATTTAGGTGCTTTAGTTCGGATTTGGCGTTATCTGCCCTGTATTATGGCAAACAAGTGCATTAAACAAGCTTTACTGTTGATTTGTCTGGGGTGCGCGCTTGTGTGTGTGTGTGTGTGTGTGTGTGTGTGTGTGTGGTAGCTATATGGTATTATAAAGTTGCTGTTTTTTAAGTTGAGGCAGAGAAGAGAAAGTTAAAATCCAGGATATAGCAATATCCAAGTGATGCTTTTAAAAGATTAAATGTCATTGTGTTTAAATCAAGTGTACAAATGATAGTACACTGAATATACTTGTTAGTTGGTAGGAGTATTGCCATCCTTTTAAGTAGATTTTTCACACTCAATGCTATTCTAATTCTAAAAGTAATCAAGAGAAGATGATGGGTTATTGCTATCTATTAAAATGTATACTGAAACCATAATTAATAGAAAATATTGAGATCTTTAAAGAACAGTTTTCTTGCTTCTCATTCACATAGCATTCATGGTTTGTAAATGCTGAGTGATTCTTTTTAAGATAACATTTTACATTTTGAAAACTACAGGCATTTTAAATTACTAACTTTGTGTTGATTTTTAGCCACCTTTAGGAAGCATTGTGATTTAAAATGGTAGATAATTTTTGTCTGACTATAAAATGAGACATCAAACATTAAATCTTGAAGATTCTTAGTTTAGAAGCCTAAAAGTGTACAATTCTCAGTAAATTATGTTGCTTAATGTCCAAGGATTTTCTCGCTATCAGGGCTCCACTTCAGTTTCTGCTGACAGCTAAGCACTGGGGTATTGACTATGTTGTGAATATTAAGATTGATTCAACTTACACTGCATTATATTACTAGGGAGAGGAGATTGATATTCTTCTCCTATCACCCCCCATCTCGTTATTTGTATTTATTTTTTTGCCTTTTTAAAGTTTTGGCCTAGCCAGCTCGAGAACCAAACCCAGCAAACTGCTTTTCTTATTTGGACACTTAGCAGCAGGCCGAATTCAATTAGGAGGCATAAGTCCTCTAGTTGCTTATTTGCACAAGACTTAGTTACACTATTCTGAAAGGAAAGTATAGTCAGCCTAATGTCAAAGGTGAGTTACGAAAAAGAAACAAGTCTTTTCAGACTCTGGGATTACTGGCAGAGAGAGCTTCGGTCGGGCTCTTGCTATTTAGAAAGGAAGAGGTAGCTGACAAAGGAAGGAAATTTTTGTGTTTTGAAAATTGTTTCTGAGGCTTTCAGTGATAACTTGTAAATTAGATCCTCTTTTTATGCTTTGGCCAGCAGATTCAAGTTTGCACGTTATCTCTTTTGTAAAAAGCCAACAGCCGACAAAGAGTAAAAGGCAGCTGTCTGGGTAGAGGCATCTTCCTGCCTGCCTCTCTAAGCTGGAGAGGGACAGGATTTAAGTACCATATGATTGATGGGGGTGAAGCTCTTTCTCTCCTCTCCTTTCTACCCACCACCCATAGCTCCACCTCATCCTCCAAAACTAGTCTTAGAAAGAGACAGGGACGCTGGACCTTGTATCCTTGATTTGAAATAAAACATCTGTGTAGACATTAGTGTTACCAAGGCAAAGAACGCGGGGCAGCAAATTCCAGGCCTCCCCCTTTCTCCCCACATCTGTTCCCACAGTTGTGCTTTGGAAACATCATGAACTTATAAAATAATCATTGTAGAATATATGTATATTGCATAATGGTTTTCCTTTAGATCATTTTATTTAATCTTATAATGTGGCACCCAGAGATTATTTCTCTGCAATCTAGAGAAAGTTTACCTATTTGTAGCAGAAACTGGAATATTATGTGATGACTCTATTCTGCATAATGGAGGGGTAGGGGGTTGACTAGTGGGGAGGTGGGGGGGAAAAACTGTCACTTCAAGGGATAATGTCATTTCAGTTGTGCTTTTCCTAAAATAAGACAAAATCATTTAAAAAGAATTCCATGTATTTATAGATCTGCCAGTAGATTTTGAGGTTCCTGATCAGACAGTGAACACAGCCAGTTCTGATGCACATGAGGGATTTAGTTTGGAAAACCTCTTTTTTCTCTTCCACCACATATGAAAAGATATTTTTCCTTTCTGACAGGTAAATGGGTAATCTACCACAATTATATTATTTTCTTGTTCGGAGGTAGGGAAAGTATACTTTTACTATGAGATGCTTGCTATTTCTTGAAAATGTATTCTTTTGTAAAATTCATCGTACAATTATTTTTGGGTAGAAATGTCATCTTTCATTGAGTTGTAATATTTATGCATTTTGAAAGCAACTAAAGAGTTATAGGCTTTAAAATCAATATATTTGTCTATTTTTTTTAATTTGTCTATTTTCAACTAACTAAGCAACCAGCGAGGTAGTTGTTGATATGTTTAGATTTTCCCCCTTGATGACTTTTTTTTAGCCATATTTTACGATCTTTGTCTTATTTAATATCCCTGGTTCTCCAGGGTCTCCTCATCTACATACTTATTTTGGTGCATTCCCTCGCATCTTTTCGGCCACCTTAATCTTAATTGTTGAAGTACTTTCCTTTGTGAAATAGTCCATCCTCACAAATCTGCCTTCTTTCCAAAGCCTTTATTTATGAGAGTTCAAATGAAGAAAATGGTTCTTTTTGAGAAATAAATGCGCTTAAAAAGATTCTAATGAAAAATCCAACATTTTCGTATATAATCTGAATCATATTGTGAAAAAAATGTTTTGTATTTTAAAAAAAACAACACAACCTTTTCCTTTCTAAATGGTAGGTTAAAATACTCTATGTTGATAGCTGCCAACCAAACTCTGATTTATTGCCACCACAAACCCTAAATAGCATTCATTTACTAGTAATGTCTAATGGCATACATGATGGTTTGCCAGATTTGTGGCCTTTGTGAGGCTTATAAGCAGGACTGACTTGGGAAGATCATAAAACTTAATGAACTTCTCTACTGCAGGAGGTGTCCGCAGGGGAAGAGAAAGGCCTGCTTGGCTGGTTGGGCTGGTTGAAGTATTTTTTATGTTTAAGGAGAAGAAATGACTATTAAAAATGTTTTACTTTTAAAGGAACCGCCCCCCGCCCCCCCCAGCAAAAAACAAGTCATAGGAATTTTAGATATCAAAACTGAATCAAGAATGTAGCTTGTTATATGAGTTTTAGTATGCCTTTAGAATGTGATATATATGATTAAATCTTTTATCTTTGGTGCCATCAGTAGGACGAGGTTTCAGAGGGATAGAGTAGTACTCTCAGTGAACACCTCTATTTAATTCTGACCCTACAGGCTTAGAAACTCATTAGAGTCTTCTTTTTTTCTGTCTTCTTTTTTTTATGCTTCAATATTAAATTTGCTCTTTTTCTTTGTACAGTGCCATGTAATTCTTTAATTCCCAGTGTATAAAAACCAAATATTTCACAAAGTGAAAATTTAACAGGAAAGATGAAAACTGTTATGTATGGGACTAAATGCTATTGTATATATTGCATATATTCTTTTAAGTTGCTCTTGCAGTATGTCCAATATAGTTATCATTATTTGTCCTAGACTTTTAAAAGCAAATGCACCGTTCCACACATGATTCATTTTTGTGTTTTAATGAACTTATTTTCTGTTTTTTAAAAACTTTTTCTTATGGACAACTGGAAACATAAAAAACATGTAGAGCTAAGAAAAACTCGAACTCCCATGAACTAATTGCCTACTTTCAGCAGTTAGCAACACTTGGCCAATCTTGTTTTCTTTGTAACTCTCACCCTTTCCAAATTATTTTGAAGCAAATTGTAATGGACTTTTAACATTTAAAATTTCATATCAATTTTAGACATGTTACATTTTGTTTACATTGGAAATATTAAATAACTAAACAGGAAAAAGTATAAAGTCAGTATATCTTAGAAGTGTCATAAATTATATTGCTTTATCACAAATTTTTCCTTAAAACAATTTAGGAATGTTTTTATCAATTTTTTTTTTTATTTTTATAGATTTGTATAACTCATTATAGTTTTTAAGGAGGTATTGAGGGAGGATGTAAAAGGGTGGTGTTTTTCTAACTTTTTTACTCTTCCTTTCTCATCTTTTTAAGATAATACACGCATTGTATTCATAGAATATCTAGAAAAAATCCTACTACCATACTGGTTTAGAACTTCATGATCTACAGTATCAAGTATTATATTATCTTAAAAATATGGGGATATCTTACAACTCTCTTTTTTAATTCCCAATAAAAATATATTGAACCTCTTGTCAGTGCTGACTTGATCTGTGCAAGTAATTCTTTCATGCCTCAGTTTTAGTGGAGTTCATTTTATTACAGATTTATGTAGTTTTGGTCATTTGCTTGGGACTTTACTATGTTATTTTATTAATTTACATAATTTTATTCCTAAGCAGAAGTGTATTAATACAATGGCAAAGGAAGCCCTGATTTGCCCTAAAGAGCGTAGTGTTTCACCGGCTTTCATAAAATATATCTGTGTACGTCTTTCATACTATAATCCTTTCCCTTTTAATTAATTTCACTTGTACTTCTAGATTTCAATTTATAAATTTTGTGAAAGGCTTCTTCCAAGACAGATTTAAGTTTAACTTGGATTATTTATATTTTGATATCTTATGGTGGCATTGTACAGGATGAAGTTCTGTTATATGAAGTATGGTCATAAAGAATTGAAACCGCATTTCATGAACCACACCCTAAATCAGTCATTTTATTTTATACTCATAACTTTGAGGTATCTATTCAGAATAAATACTTAAAACATCAGCACAAACACATAAAGTTAAATGAAGATTTTAGACTATATTTCCTCTATTCATGTACATGTGGACATCTTTAGGTATTTATTTCAATATTGACACTATAAGAATAATGTTTTATTTGTTTTCTCAGCAGGCTTGTGTTTTAGCCATTTATCAGTGTGATCAGCATGATTTAGGTAGTAACTGACTAACAAAGCTTGCACTCCCCCCCCCCCCCCCATGTTGACCTTTTCAAGCATTTGCTCTACTTCAGTAGGCCATTTGAGTCTTTTGAGTAGGTAGTGAGGTAATTTACATCACTATGTAGTGTAAGTTGGTGGAAGTTTTCCAGACCTGGCTATCAGATTTTCTTACACTGTTACAGAAGTTAATCAAACAAATTGCTATCACAGCTAAGTGATAGTGTTGTTATATTTAGCAAATAAGTTAATAAGCAGTGCTTGAGCGAGTCACTGAAAAAATAAAGCATCTCTTTATGCCTTCCTCAGACACAGAACATATTCAAATAAATTTCAGTAATCTCCAAACTTAATTCTAATTATTGCCTTTGTAGGTAGAATAGTAACCAGAATCTCTTTATTTTTTTAACAATGTATTCCATAAATATAATATGTTTGTAGTTTTTGATGGTAATGGTAGTTTGCTTTGGTACTAAATCGGAGCGTATCTCTAAGCAAAGAATGGTGTGATAGAATGTTAAGTTGAACTGGCATAGGTTTTTTTTTTTTTTTTTTTAATGGACTGACTACATGATAGTAGCTGATTAAGACTGAAGACAATTAAAATTAATTTTGGATAAAAATAATTGTTAAAAGTTTTGTATTTTTTCTTGAGTTTAACTGCTTTAAAAATGTTAAGCTATTTTGAACAATAACCCTTTTTGTGTGATCATATTAATGAGGAATACAATGTAATCCTTTTAATGGTGATGATTCCTCACGATGTTTAAACCATTATTTGGGAGACTCAACATATGTTACGGCAAAATGATTTTTTTTGTGTATTTTGTTTTATGTGATACATCAGTTTTCAAAGCACATTTCATAGGCATCAGAGTCCAGCAGGTGGCTTTTTACATTAAAAAATTCATAAATTTTAAAATACCATAAAATTTTATTTCAAATTCAAATTAACTAATTGAGAATGTCAACATTTCCACTGTCTTCTCCATATTAACATTTATAATAGAACAAATGGTTGTATATAGGAATTATCTGCAACATAATCTAAATTAAGATTCTAAACAGGCATTACAGATGCTGGTAACTTTGGCAATTATCATTTTGTTTGGTGAACAGTAGTAAAACAGTGTGCGGTAAAAGTGTTTAGAGAGAGAGGATAAATAAATTGAACAGTTTTGCAATGCAAAGTGGTTTGTGGTGTTTTTGAGGATTTCTTGGCTCTCTCTTAACTGCTATTGTGAGCCTGGAGCAGATTTCCCCATTGCTAATGCCCTAGAAGTATTAATTCACTTTGATATGCTAATTAGAGGGCATTATGCAAGAAATGAGATTAAGTGGCAGCATGAAGCCATTTGCCTGTCAGTAAATTGAGAGCTTTAGCATCAGGAGGAGCTTTGTTTTTTTTTTTTTTGAGTTTCTCTTGGTTTTGCATATAAATAAAATTGATTGAAAGGTCTAGAGAAGCTTCTAGAACATTGGTATATTTCCCCCTACCTTATGATTATTTAAATGTGGTGTTACAGAATTTTTCTGAATATTAATTGACCTAATTGGAGATACAAATAGGCAGTTTTTATTGTAATCTCTCTGTATGAAAGTATACCAGGAATTTTGTTTCGTCTCATCTTTTTTTTTCCTAAAGCCTAATTTCAGCAACATGGCTAATAAACTGTTATCACCTCTTTTCAGAGTGTAAACTTGTGTGTGTTTGTGCAGCAATGTCTTCACTAAACTGAACTTCACAAGAATATTTTCTTGAGTAGGGAAAAAAGGAGTAAGTTGTTGCCTTGGGCTTTAGAAAACTATATTAAATGAGCACTAAGACTGAGACTTTAAACCTAAAAGCAGGAACAATTAGAATTAGTGGTTATACTCTGTACTTTACACACCTGTGGAATTTATATTTCAGCATGTATGTGTTGTCATAAGATCACTGCATTTCTTAATTTTCATGTTGAAGTGTGTTTTATACTTGATTCTGATTTTGCTAACTGTAGTGGTTTAAGCCAGACCTTTGATTTTTCTCTCTATAAAGCTACTATGTGATTTTCTATATTTTGTGGGGAGATGTATGAATGAATATTGGAATTGGAGTAATGGTCTGGGAGGAGGACAGAACTTCTCTGGGCCTATGAAGAATTTAAGATTTTCTTAAACATGGAACTCTGTTTTACCTCTATAAACCATTGCTAGAAGTAGAATTGCCAGACCCTTCCCTAACTGCTACCAGGCTGTGGTTAGATAGGAGAGAGTTTGGATGAAGCATTTATACTGAGGCTTGGTTCTAGTGCCTGAATTCCACTTCTGTGGCTGTGACTCTAGACCTAGTAAACCATAACTTCTCTTCAGAGCCATATGGATTATTTAGTCACCACAGCTGCCGTGCATACACACTACCAAGGCTGGCATCTCCTCTGTGTGCATGTATGGTGCCTGTTAATGTTAATGGGAGTTAGGAATGTGCACACAGAGAGGGCAATGAGAGTCTCTCTTGAGACAAAAGTCCTGGTTACATTTCTCGGTAAAGAGGACTTAGTGTACCTACATATTAGCTGGTCTTCTAAATGAAATAACTTACTTACTTTAAATTCTCATTCCCTTCTCCCTGAACTAGTTAAATCAATGAATCCTCATTAGTCTATGATTACTTGGAAAATTTCATTTAAAGCGCATGAAGTTATTTTTGATTGAAATGGGAACAAAAAGCTTTTGAAATTGCATATTATTATTTTTTTTACATAAAAGGTGTTTACAGGCTTTCAAATGTGCAAAAAGCCTTGCATGTAGGAATTTATAGAGAAGTTACTGAGAGGGACCCCAGAAATACTTGACTGACATTTGTTGGGGGGAAATCAATGCATTTAAAAATATATGTGTAAGTGGAATGGCAAGCTTATACGTGATGTTATGTAGAAACTTTTACTATCTTAGTGTCTTCAAATGAAGAAGAATTGACTCAGGTGGTCTCATAAGTTTCTTTTTCCACCACACTTCTCAAAAAAAAAAAAAAAACCACATACATACTAAGGATGAAGGTAGTTGGAATTCATAGTCAGATATATCATTTTCAACTTGGAATAGGAACTAGAACAGGAAATTGATTTTATATTTATTATGAAAGCAAGAACTCTTCCACCAACTGACAGCTATCCATGTATAGTTTTGTGATAATTGTTCACAGACATTACTCTGCAGTTGGCCCAGATTATTTATAATGTTGATCGGGAGCATTTGTCCATTAAAAGGTATGCGTATAATGAATATCCTTAATTAAATCCAGTCATATTGGAATATTTTATTTTTCTTTTACATTGGATCTTCGCTTTAGGATTAACTGTCAGTATTGGTAAGAACAAGTTACAATAGATTGTGCAATGATTTCTCTGGCTTCATGGATGTATTTATTACTATTTTTCAACAAATTATACTAACATGAAAAGTTGTGTTTGAAATGATTGTGTGCTAGATAAGGCGATACATTACAGGAATGGTTGGGTTTATGGAGCTTTATGTAGAGGTTTTCCCAGAAATTATAGCACAGGGCTGTCACTATAAAACCCAGTGATACAGTTGGTAATAACATGCAGTGAAGATATTTTTAGATTTTCACTTGTTATTCAAATAAGTGAGAACCCTCCAGTTTTTCTCATATTTCTTTGTTGGAATCAGTGGAGGAAAAAAAATGAAGGAAATTCTTTTAACTGTGTATGGGATGTGGGTGTTGGATGTGGCTGAATTTCCTCTTGTTCACCACTTGTTAGAGGAGTGATGTGATATTGAGGATATCCTTAGGAACTTACTGACTTCTTGGTTCTTGACCTTTTGACTGTGATCACGTATAGAAATGGAATCTCTGAAAATGAAATGATGGACTCTATAAACCTAAATTCTATTCTGTTAATGTATTACATGAACTGATTTTGATTTACCTAGATAAATGACATTCTGTGTTCAATGAAGGAAACATTTCTTCCTTTTGGTATAATCAAGCTAATAATGTTATAGTTTCTAATATTAAACCAATTCTTTTTTTTGACTGATTATCATTATGGCTTTTTAGTTACTGTGATTGTTATGTCACTTTTAAATTTCTAATGTTTTACAAAATACTGGCTTAATACTGGCCAAATAGGTAAGAGTGTTTTCCAGAATTAAACTACACTCTGTGTGTACGTTGTTTTAATTTGAATATTAGGAGTTTAAAGTTTATACTCAACTGACAGTTATTCAGTGAGTAGATTATTTTAGAAGTACATTTTCCCATTTGAGAAAGCAGCTGTCAACCATTGTAATGTGAGAAAAAAGATGTTTACTCCTATAAGTTTTCCTTTTCAATTTTAAACGTTAGAATTAATGGCCAAGCTATAGAATTTCTAAATCTATTCATCCTTAAGCAATTATAATTTGCTAAATTTAGCTGAGTGGAAAGGCAGGGCTCTCTCTCCCCTCCAGAAGATTCTATTCATTTAATGATGATAACAAAAAACTGCTATCATGTACTGAGGACAATCTGTGTGTCAGGTGTCATGCTGAGTGTTTTAAGCACATTAAAAAAAATATTTACACTTTGAAGTTTAAAACATGATACATGCTTTTCGGGAAAAATTCATATAATGTAGATGATGTTATAATATCTCTTATACTTGCAGCAATCCTCCAAGGTAGGTATTTTAATTGTCAATTTGTGGATGAGGAAATCAACATCTCAGAGGTTAAGTAATTTGCCCATGGCCCCATAGTCAAGTGGCAACCCAGGCTTTTCTTGCTCCAGAAGTGGAGGCAGAATCTCTTTCAGCTCTGGCCAGGAAAGTCCGTGGAAATTGATGATTCAAAGAAGATGGCAAAACCTGATCTTAAAAAAATGTGGTCAAGTCCAAAGTGACACTGAGTGTCAACAGAGCTGTGGTCAGCACTAGTGTAAATATTTGTAAACAACCATGTTTTACAGACTTAAGTTTAATGGCAAAAATCTGCCCCAAATGCCTTAGTAAATATATGCTGGAGAACAGAAGCCTATTCACTGAAGAAACAATTGACTTTAGCTTCTCTGTTGTTAAAGTGGCCTCTAGTGATGGTGCTGCAGTGACTAGATAGAGCAGAGGAGAATGGCTTCCTCCTGGCTGGTGGGCTGGCAGTTTCACTGGCACTGCCAAATGTACTTCCTATTTGTTGTGCAAGGGAATTGGAACAGTGAGGCATTTATCATATCATCCCCTACTCCTCATGCAAGCAAAAAAGGAGAAGTTGTCAATGAAAGAAAAAGAACTGTAATCGCACATTTACATATGCTTCTAATTGTTGATTTGGGGATTTTCTATGAATATAGCTTCACAAAACAGATGCTGTTTAAGAAAAGGGGGAACATAATTTTGTGGGCAATGAATTAAGTGTTTTTGTGGCCCTCTCATCCGTAGCTAGGAGCAGTTTGTGGACCGCGTCTGTGAACGCGGCTCATAATTGTTTTTCACACATAAGTTATGCAAATGAGCTTTTATGGCAACTGGCATAACAATTAGCATCCTCCAGCAATATTTTAGCAGGTTAATTGCAAAATTTCTAAATTGTACATCTGACTTGTTAATTAGGCATGACAGAGGTGGTAAAATAGTTATCTTCAGGCAGTGGCAGCCAGGAGCTGCTTGAAATGCAAAGAGCAACGATTGATTGGATTTGAGGGTTACAATTGTGGGAGCACTGCTGTTGTCAAGTGCCGCTGAGCAGCTCTGCTCCATCAGTTGCCTCAGAGCAAGAACCACGTAGTTGCTGCGAGTATCCTGCCATTTACAAATCTGCTTTATTTAACTCTACAACTCTCCCATTCCAACCTATCCGAACTGCTCATTTCATACAGTTTGTTCTGCACTAGGATCATTGAAATGAAACGGCAACACTAAAGAAATTATTTTGTGCTTGAATTTCAGGACCCTAGAAGTTTACTTTCTATTTTAAAGTCCATCTCTGTATGTTTCGCTTAAAAAAAAAGTGCAGATACAGATTTCCTGTTTGTTTTTTTAAATTGTCAATTTCAGTTCTCAGGCTTTAAATGTGCTTCTTTGCTTTTTAAATGATTTAACTTTTAAACATTTCCTTTTGTGCTTCACATTTTAATTTAAAAAAATTTTTAAAAAATATTTTATTTATTCATGAGACACAGAGAGAGAGAGAGAGAGAGAGAGAGAGGCAGAGACACAGGCAGAGGGAGAAGCAGGCTCCATGCAGGGAGCCCGACATGGGACTCGATCCTGGGTCACCAGGATCAGGCCCTGGGCTGAAGGCGGCGCTAAACCGCTAAGCCACCAGGGCTGCCCTTCACATTTTAATTGTAAGAAAATATTGTTATCTATATTTTAGTCCTAGTTCTGTAGATGTAGGAGAGGTAAATAATTCAACATAAGTGTTGCGTACACTGGACAAGTTTACTTTGTGGAATTTATAAAATAATCAGCATAGCATATTATTGTGATATTGTATATCTCTAATAGAATTTGTCTATCTGCTGTATATTTTTTAAAACATTTTTTTCAAAATCTATTTAAATTTCTGTGGTCTGTTTCATAGTTTGAATTAGATGGTAGCAATAATTTGGTAAACAGTGAACAGTGTGATGGCACATGTGTATCTGATTGTGCCAAAATGAGCCATGCCTTTTGTGTTTAAATTAGCCTAATTACATTTTTCTGTGCATATAGTAACTACAAGTACACCGAATAGGAAGTTAAGCATGTGTGAAATTTGATGTCACCTTTGAATTCACATATATTCTCTTGATTAAGCCACATTGTGTTTAATGCTGAAATGTTATATTTTCATTTAAAAAGTAAATGTTCTACATGTGCAGCTGTACCAATATTTAACATTTTCTTGTGACATGTGTATATGGAGGAAGTGCCATTTATGATATGTTGTCATCAATAATTTTGTCACTGAGAATAAAAGGCTTTAAACTCATCCACCCACTGGAACGTTTTATCATATTTATTTTTAAGAGATATGAAATTAGTGAACAATTGAGCTCTTTATATGTAGGAGATGCAAATGTAACTGAATATTTACCATTAATGAAGTGCAACATAAATATCTCAGTGCCAATAAATTACACATAGCAATAGTGTATTCTACAGAGATCTAATATTTTTTCCCCCAAGATCCTTTAGCTACATTCTTTATTATGATCTAATTTACAGCCAATGGAGATATTAAATATTGGTTAACTTTTTAGAGTGATCTATTGAATTTGAAAATATTGTATTTTGAGTAAGAGTAAAACATCGTTCCAAGTCATTACATTTACTGATTAAATGCTCACTGATTTTTATCCGTCTCTGTATTCAACAATTCAAGCAAGAGTTTACTACAGTAATGCTTCAGTGGATAATATTTGGAATAGAGTAACCATTTTAATGAGGTTCATCGAGAGAGATTCAGCAGGGAGCATTTCAGGTGTATTATGGCTTTTGTCTTGTCATGATGCACATCTCTATAACATTAGAGAAAAGCTACAGAGCCCAACTCATCTCAGTTAAAAAAAATACAAAAGCCAAAACAATAAGCAAAACCACCTTTTAAGTAAAGTCTAAGTGGAAAGCTAGTAAGTATAGGTGACACTGCATGTTTTTAGGAAACTTGATAAGTAAATACCATTTCTGTAGGTTAAATTTCTATCACATTTTTTAACCATCCCAGTATTGATCACCCTATAGAGGAATGAGACTGAAGTCTGGTAGTTATTAGTATAAAGAGGGTCAGCTGCAGAGACTGGTACCAAGCAGAGGCTCTCATGGTAATGATGCTGCTATTTATAGATCCCCATTTCATTAGTTGCAGAGTTTCAAGGAAGAGATTTTCTCTAGGGGAAATGGATACTTGAAGTTCATTTTCTTCCTCACATTAAGGCAGAAACGTGAACAACCTTCAGTATAGGACATACGATTACAGTATTTTTACGGGACAGTTTATTCCCTAAATATATTTGCAACAGTAAATGTAAATTTAAAACATAATGTAGGAATTCAGAAATGCTAGTTGCCATTCTGGCTGAGTGCCACTTTACATACATTGTTTTATTACCTTTCTTGCTATATATTTATTTTAAAAATGATTAAATTTTCAGAAACTGTGCAAAGCTGAATACAACCATCACTATATTGCCTTTCTTTTAGAGTGCTTTAAGGCCTGCAAAAGAGTTAACTGATTGTAAGAAGAGTAGTTTCCAAAAATGCAGTCCATCCCCAATGTGTATCTGTTATATATTTGTAATATAGGTGATTGTGCTTTGCTTTTTGAATTCTTGACATTTGAGTTATTTTTTTCCCTTTAAGAGAATATTTACTTAGTTAGTATTCACTTAATTAGAACTGACTGTTTAATGTTTTCTGGGAGGGTATTTATGGTATTTTCTTTGCTATATTTGCATTCCAGAAATTAAGTCCCCCTGCCATTATTCGGCGAGCCTTTCATACATTAGAATGATGAATTGAAAGCAGAAATGGGAAAAAGACTGCAATGCAATGAAAATTTAATCAGCGTCTTCTGCTGCTTTAATAAGGCAAATAATTCTTATTGGCCGCTGTGTTAAGGTTTCTAATATTTAATTCATAACAAACCTTGCATTATTCTGCAGTAGCATCGACAGCTCCACTTTGCTGCCTGCCAACAGGCAACCATAAAAACTTAAAAGCAGATGTAAATGTCTAAAACAAGGAGAATGATTAGATCTAAAGCAGTCAAAAAAATCAACAATATTGTGAAAGAGTTTGATGGATCTCTATATTTAGTGATGCAAAAATGATATTAATTAAACTTACTTGAGCAGATTTTTGTTGAGGTTGGAGGTAACCTTTTACAAAGCATAGCTTTTAGTGCCTGACCCAAAGACTCCAAAGGAAAGCAAATGTCAATACAGTGTTGATAATAAGCTTCTTTAAACTGAACACAAACTCTACCACTAATGATAGAACTATCTGTTTTATATTCCTGTGAATATGAATTCTTTCAGCAAATGCAGTACTTAAAATTGAACTAATGGAATAAAATGGTTTATCTTCAATTAGCCCAGCTTGAGAAAAGCAGTAGCTTTCATATTCTAATTTTTGTTTGAAAGGCCTTTTTAAAAAAATTTTATTACAGAATTAAAGAGATTATATATTTTTGTTTCCTAACCTGAATTTAATGATTCTGTAAATAATAGCATTCATCTTTCTAGATGACCATCTAGATTACCCAAGTCTTTTGTGTTAGGTTATGTTGGGCACTAAGTTTGAACCTTGAAGAAATGAACAAAAAGATACTGTTTCCGATTACATGTAAACAGCCTGAATCATTCAAAAGGATGTGGAGAAGAGTATTTCTATATTGTGAAGCTAGAGAAATGGCAACCTGCCAAAGCTAGGTGCAAGCTCTTGTTACATGGAAGGGCTGGGCCTGTTCTCATTTCTTCTTGAAATGGCTTAATTGGTGTCAGCACCCCAGGGATAAAGGCCTCTAACACTGAAATCCACACGATTCACCCTGTCTCTGCTCAGTGTAGGGAAACTGGTAACAACTGGTGGTGAATGAGGAGTGAACGGTGCTGTAACAATACTCGATGATGTTTGGGATGACAGAAATTAATACGCACTTGCTTGAAGAAAGCAATGATTAATGGCAGTGAGCACGGGAACGCTGTCCCTCCTTTTACTCCACTTTGATGGGGATTGAAAAGCAAAAGGCTGTTTTCATTCTCTGTAGAAAGCAGAGGTCACACAGAGTACATTATAGCAATTTTTCCTCTCTGTTTTTTTTTTTATTTCATAAATATTATGATAAGCATAGATTAGATAGATTTTTTTATGAAAGCTTAAAAGGATATTTTATGTCACTTAAACATTGTTGTTTATGCATAAAGAAATCACACATTCTTCTCTTCACTTGTTAGATCATTTCCCTTCATGTCAGAATAATTAGTGTAATTAGGAATTAAAAAAGCCCACAAACATGCAGTTGTATTAATGCTGCTTACCATTTTGTAACTAGAATCAAAAGGGCTTAGTTTTTTAAAGACGGCTGGCATAGGACGGGGCCAGGAGTGTTGCAGGGGCTTTCACCTTTTTTTCTGTCCCTCCCCCGTTTTTCTCAGTGAATGTTTGACGTAAATATATTTTGCAAGGTACTTGCACTTGTCAGCAGCTTTCTTAGCCATTTGATAAAGATTCTTTATTCTACAAGAAAGCCTGAAATAACAGAACTGTACTTTGGATAATGAATTCTTCATCTGTGGAGAACTTTAAAACAAAGTACAGTGTTGGCATTTTTTTCTTTTGAGTGAGAAGGCTGATATATCTTTTGGATCCGACAGGAAGACATAAATTAATAGAGTTCTGGAGTTCAGTTTCTCATTAATAATCCATTTTGTCATGGTTCTTGGCATTGTCAGCCTAGTAGCTGGTTCATATTTTGCTAAAGGATAAAAGCAGATTATGTCTTAAGGCACAAAGCAAGAATAAAGAGTTTATCGCCTTTTAGGGGAAACTACATGCTATAAGAAAAATATCGTTTTGCAAAAAGTTTCAATTTTTAGTTATAAATACACTGTACATTTTTCATAGGTTAAAGCTTTTGTTTTAAGATACGAAATGGTTCTTGGAACCTTAGGATATTAGAGTTTTAGATCATTCCTTAGAGTTGCTCTTGCTGATTATTTGCAGAGGTTTGTTTTTCAGGGACAGTTATGGTAGATTGACTTAAGCCTATTTTTATATTTTGTTTTTAGAACTCATAGGTGAAGATATAATTATAGTGCAAAAAAGAAATATAGAGAAGTCACTATTCCTCTCTTTGCACTGTTAGTTTAGATATTCTGTTACCCCTGCCTGGTTTTCTAGACATGGGATCTTTGACAGCTACTGTGAAGGTTGCAGTTTTTAACCATCTTAAAAAAATCCATTCAATGAAATAATATAGCCTTATTTTTAATTTGATAATCCTATAATGATCCTCTTTATGGAGGCCCTAGAAACAGATTATTTGTAGACTTTGAACCTGGTTACAGGTTCTAATAAATGACAATTTAAAGTTGTTTTTATTTTAAAGAAATAAGTTCTTATAAAACCCTCCCTGATATTTGATTATATAGTCACTGGTGAACTGAGATCCCACATTATTTAAGGGCAGGAAACAAGTCAATGGAAATGGGTACAAATCATTCTAGGATTTTTCCATGAATTTAAGAATTTTATGTGTGTGTGTGTTATTTTATTGCAGCTCTTTTAGAGACAGATTCCAAGACAACTGAAAAATATGTGTAGTCTTTTAAACTTGGGACTTGTGCTGCCATTTTCAGTTATCCCTAATTTTGTTTGTTGATTTTTAAACTTCCAAGTAAAACATGGAGTGTACAAAATCTCTAGTTGATTATTGAGCTAGCAAGCTCTGAGAAAAAAAAAGAAGCATCTATCTGGGTTATAAGATAAAGGAGAGAGTATTAAATTATGATCTAGTAGGGAAAATAATGGAAGATTTTAGTTATCTATACTTAGAAGGGCTTATTCTTACTATAATTAGGAAATCTTGATGTTTTCTGGGTCATTGAAGTTCATTGGCTAAAATTGGGCTAAGTTAATACTGATAGTAGTATGCAACAAAGCTTCATTTAGGAATGGAAGGACTTTTTTTTTTTTTTTGGTTTCTATTCTCTAGGACACTATAAGCTCCTAGAGGGCAAGGATGGTCTTTTTTTTTTTTTTTTTCTTCTTTTTTAAGCACACAGAACGTGCTCCATAACTTA
This sequence comes from Canis lupus baileyi, assembly GCF_048164855.1. Classification (NCBI taxonomy): domain Eukaryota; kingdom Metazoa; phylum Chordata; class Mammalia; order Carnivora; family Canidae; genus Canis; species Canis lupus. The sequence goes on from NC_132853.1 coordinate 3,682,454, forward strand.
TTTTATTATTTTATTTTTTTCAATAACTTATTTTAAACAAGTAAAATGTGTTCTTTACACGTTATCTGATACGTATCTGCTGAGAATTTTATTTATTTACTTATTTACTTTTTTTAAAGTAAGCTCTATGTCCAATGGCTTGAACTCACTACCAGGAGATCAAGAATCACATGTTCTACTGACTGAGTCAGCCAGGCACCCCTCTGCTGAATATTTTATTTTATTTTATTTTTATTATTTATTTTTTCTGCTGAATATTTTAAATCTGATATTATATTCTCCTAATCCTTTATGTAGAAATTTATCTTAACTGTAATAACCACATACAATAAAGAAAACCGCCACAGCTACTTACCTGGATCTTAAGTAATTTATATGCAAATTACATGTAAAAGTAATTTATATATATTATTATTTCTCCCATTACTATCGTTAATGATAATATTTATGCTAAAAAAAGAAAAATCTGTGGTAAAACTCCTGTTAACGTGCTTGGAGTTAAATAATCACCTTTGGAGTTTTTACTTTATAACTAGGTATGATGATAAGCAATCTATTTCATAACTAGGAAAAATTTTGTGTTTTCAAATAGTACTTTTGAATTATGATGATTTAATACTTGTTTCTCTATAGAGTTGGGAAGGACATTTGTTTTAGTATAGTGTAGTGAAATCTTAAAGAGTAGATTTTGACAAGAGACATTTTGCTGACACAGAATATTTTGTTCATTTTGACTATCAAATAAGTTCCTTTGTCATAATGATTGATTTATATTCGTTTTAGACTGTACAGTTTCATGACTGAGTTTTCTATCTATAAGGTACAAAAATCTCTGTTTAAGTTAATGATACATTAAATAATTATCTTCAAAGGTGACAGATTGGTCACATAGATTTGACTCGTCCAAAGATTAACCTTAACATTACATAAAAATGTACTATGATTATGAGTTATTGAAATGAATGCTAGTTTTAAAATTTTTATGATTGGGAACACAATATAGTAAGGTTTCATTTACTCAACTGCTATAGATTTTGTCCTTTATACTTAGTTTTAATTATATAACTTATCTGTACTGTGGTCATTGTTCAACTATTTATTTCCTGTTTTGAACAAGCCAAGGATTGTTTGTGGCTCATCAGGTGTAAAAATATGGGAAATCGTATTTTGTATTCACTTGTTCTTTTGACTGTAACCTATGGAGCAATTTGAAATAGTTAAAAAACAGAACTCTAAATATTTATAATGAAAAGCCATTGTATATAATTATGTCATGGATTTTCTAATAATCAGAACACCATTTTAAAGGACAAGTGAATTTGGTGCATACTAAGTGGTGATTTAGATAGTAGCTCTTTGGTTGAGGTATATCTAAATCTCATTTGCTAGTAATAAACTAATTGCTGAATATTTTGCTTCATAAAAATTATTAAAACATGGAAAGCTTACAACTATTTGAATATTACTCCCATATTTGAATATTTATTCCTGTTTTGTCTTTATTCTTAAAAAGCTATATAATTCAAATATGTTATTTCTTCCATCTAGTGGTTAATAAGTCATAATAGCCTTTTACAAATACCTATGCTGTGGCACTCCAGAAAGCTGTAAAGCAGTTTTAAATCTTTTTTGGTTATAGTTTCTATTATGAATGCGATGAAAGCAGTGGATCCATTGCCCACTTCCTAAAAAAAACCACACCTACTCCTGTAAGTTTGAATATAATTGTAGGGAGTTTATAGATACCTTGAAAATTATTATGGATCCGTCATGCAGACTATGGTCCTCAGTTTAAGAACTGTTTACTTTGTAGAGGTTGACTTTTTTATTTAAGAATTTATTTCTTTATTATTTATAACTATAGAGCGCTCCAGAGTGTGCATGCACAAGCAGGGAGCCCTACTGGGGATGGATCCCATCCGTGACCTGAGCTGAAGCTCAACTGACTGAGCCATCCAGGCACCCCTGACTTTTTTTTTTTTTTTTTTTAACTCATATTTTGTCCCAACTTGTGATTGCAGTCCACTTTATTCTTGGAAGCCTGATGGATTTACTTTCTTACCAGTGGTTCTACAAACACTCAGAGCACCATTGATCTCAGAGTCTAGTGAATGTTTGGTTGTATTGAGGGAAAAGGATCAGGAATATGAAATAGAAAAATTGCATGAAAGGGAAGAGTAAGCTAGCAATGAGACTTAGGTTCTGGTACACCTGGAAAAAAAAGGAGAGGGAATTAGAAGAGGGAAATCTGAAATTTGGTATGTGGATTGTTAAGGGACTTATCTGACAATTAGCATATGTTGACCCGGAATAAAAAAAAGGATTGGTTTACACTCTAGGTGTAGTATAAGCTTCTTGTGAGGAAGGGAATTTGTCTTATTGGCAGCTTCTTTGCTCCCTGGTGCTTTATTAGGGATTCAAGTTTTGCTTCATGATAGAATTCCTTTAAGATATATGCAGTTCATGGGATGCCTGGGTAGCTCAGCAGTTGAGCATCTGCCTTTGTCTCAGGGCATGATCCCCGGGGTCCGGGACCAAGTCCTGCATCATCGGGCTTCTTGCGGGGAGTCTGCTTCTCCCTCTGCTGTGTCTCTGCCTCTCTCTGTGTGTCTCTGATGAATAAATAAATAAAACCTTAAAAAAAAAGATCTATGCAGTTCTTTTGTATATAAATTAAGTGAATGATTTCTTGGGTAGGAAACTGTATTTAATATGTTAAGCTTTCCTAAATGAAGATTTTTGAGGAAAATATCCATGTCAGTAATTCTCAAGCTTTTTGATCTTGGGATCCTCTTACACTCTTAAAAAGAATTTTTAAGTGGATTTTTATATCTGTCATTATATGTTGTATTAGAAATTGAAACAATTTTTAAAAATATTTACTAAGATAGGATGCCTGGGTGACTCAGCAGTTGAGCAGACATCTGCCTTTGGCTTAGGGTGTGATCCCAGAGTTCTGGGATTGAGTCCCACATCTGGCTTTCTGCATGGAGCCTGCTTCTACCTCTGCCTGTGTCTCTGCCTCTCTCTTCTCTCATGTATACAGAAATAAAAATCTTAAAAAAAATTTACTAAGTTACTTTACAAATTTTAAACTTGTTACTTTATTATTTTTTTAGTTTTTATTTTTTTATTTTAAAGTGATCCCTATATCCAGTCTGGGTCTCCAACTTACAACCCCAAGATCAAGAGTCCCATGCTCTACTGACTGAGCCAGTCAGGCACCCCATAAACTTGTTACATAACAAAAACTTGTAATAATCAGCCCTTTATATGTTATATATATGTTATCCTAAACCGCATTTTCCAAAACAAAATGGTAAGAAGAATGGCAGTATTTTACATTTTTGAAAATCTTTTTAATATCAGGCAAAATAGAAGACAACTGGATTCTCCTTTCTTCTTTCTTTCTTTCTTTCTTTCTTTCTTTCTTTCTTTCTTTCTTTCTCTTTCTTTCTTTCGATTTTATTTATTTATTCATGAAAGACACAGAGAGAGAGAGAGAGAGAGAGAGGCAGAGACACAGGCAGAGGGAGACGCAGGCTCCATACTAGGAGCCTGATGCGGGACCCGATCCCGGATCTCCAGGATCAGGGCCTGGGCTGAAGGCAGCACTAGACTGCTGAGCCACCTGGGCTGCCCTGGATTCTCGTTTCTGTTTTTGATTCAGTCCTTGTTATATGGTTGATGCATATGAAGTGATACTTGACTTCATGCAGATATATAGTTGGAAAAGGGAAGAGTATTTTAATAGCCATTTCCAATCATTATGTATGGTTTTTTTTTTTAAGATTTTATTTATTCATTCACAAGAGACACAGAGAGAGAGAGAGAGAGAGAGAGAGAGAGAAAGAGGCAGAGACACAGGCAGAGGGAGAAGCAGGCTCCATGCAGGGAGCCCGATGGGGGACTCTATCCTGGATCTCCAGGATCCTGGATCTCCTGGGCTGAAGGTGGCACTAAACTGCTGAGCCACCTGGGCTGTCCTGTATGTTCTTTTTTGATACTACTCCAAAACTTGACAAGTTGTAGTTTCTTTTTTTTTTAATTTTAATTTATTTTTATTTTTTTAAAGATTGTATTTTTTTATTCATGAGAGAGAGAGAGAGAGAAAGGGAGAGACACAGGCAGAGGAAGAAGTAGGCTCCATGCAGGGAGCCCCATGTGGGACTCATTCCCGGGACGCCAGGATCATGCCCTGGGATGTAGGCAGGTGCCAAACCGCTGAGCCACCCAGGCGTCCCGACAAGTCGTAGTTTCTTAAAGGTTAGTTCAAATGTGGAATCTGAAGCCACATTAAAAAACTTTCCTACTCTGTTTCATTAAAATCTGTTGGTCTGGTTTGCACGTTGATGGCTCTTCTACCCATGTATGATTTTTTTTAATTTAAAAAATTAAAATTTTTAAAGATTTTATTTATTTATTCATGAGAGACAGAGAGAGGCAGAGACCTAGGCAGAGGGACTCAATTCCAAGACAACAGGATCATGACCTGAGTCAAAAGCAGACACTCAACCACTGAGCCACCTGCGCACCCCCATTATAACATCATGTCTTGATCATTTGGAAAATACTGGTTCACTGAGTTATGTTTGTCTTCCAAATGTTAACACATTTCATTACCTAAGATAAAAAAACAATTACATTTATTAATATTACACAAATTTATCAGAAAAGTTTTTAAGTATTGGGAAGCTGTCATACAGTGGTGGACACAACACAGTATTTCAAAATTCTAATTTTTTTTTCTTGAAGCTCTAATTTTATTACTAGCACCAAAAACTGTAGTTATTTTCCTGAAATTCATTTTCCAAAAAAATGCCAAATATCTAAATTGAAATAACCATAGTTTTTTATTTGTTTGTTTTTTTTTTAAAGATTTTATTTATTTACTCATGACAAATAGAGAGACAGAGAGGCAGAGACACAGGCAGAGGGAGTAGCAGGCTTCATGCAGGGAGCCTGACATGGGACTCGATCCCGGGTCTCCAGGATCAGGCCCTGGGCTGAAGGCAGCTCTAAACCGCTGAGCCACCCGGGCTGCCCAGTAACCATAGTTTGTAAGTCATTGGTTTTTTAAGCAGCTAGTTCAGGTGAAACTCAGTTGTGCTAGTGCTTTTTCTCATGTAGCAACAGTGTTTTGTGTATAATTCCTGTTTTGTCACACAGAGTATTAAAAAGACATACTCAAGGTGTAATTATTTTTTTTTAATTCAAGGTGTAATTAAATGAATAATTTTTCTTTCATCAAGGACATTCTGAAGTGAAATTGGTTGATTTTTTTGCTTGATTTTATTTTTTAAAAGAATTTATTTATTTATTCATAAGAGACACACAGAGAGAGGCAGAGACATAGAGGGAGAAGCGGAGTCCTCGCAGGGAGCCCGAAGTGGGACTTGATTCCCTGATAGGGATCACACCCTGAGCTGAAGGCAGGCGCTCAACCACTGACCCACCCAGGCATCCCAGGTTTTGTTTTTGTTTTAACTTCAGTGCCTGGTGGTAGAGAATACAGTGACAGCTAGTGTAGTTTGATGCCATTCCTTGCTTGGGGCACTAGGAGTTTCATCTACCTGTGCTTGTGTACCATCAGTGCAAATGTCAATATAGTAAAAAAAAAAGGGCAATAACCATTTAGTATTTTTTTAAATTTTTATTTATTAATGAGAGAGAGAGAGAGAGAGCGCGCGGCAGAGACACAGGCAGAGGGAGAAGCAGGCTCTATGCAGGGAGCCTGACGTGGGACTCGATCCCAGGTCTTCAGGATCAGTCCCTGGGCCGAAGGTGACGCTAAAACACTGAGCCACCCGGGCTGCCCACCTTTTAGTACTGTAAAAATAGTTTTGACTTTGTGGACTCCTGAAAGGGTCACAGGGAACGCCAGGGATCCATGGATTCATGCATCACCTTTTGAGAAGTAAACTACATATAAAATTAACACTTGTCCTAATTCATTATTTTATCTTTGTGTATAGTATCTGTATGGAGTAATTACCTGAAAAGAAGTAGATTTTTATTATGCTACTCCTGAAGGTAACAATACATCCTTAAGCCATTATTCTGGTCCTCTGGGAGGATTTGTTAAGTGCCTATATAAATACGATGTTCTGCTGAATCATCTTCAAAGTTAAGACAACTTTGGGTTTGTAAAGTAGATCCTATAATCATTCTTGACTGTGTGCATCAAAAAAAAAGGGGAGAGTTCGACAGATGCACTTTGGCCACACAGATCTAACATAAGCTTCCTGGAGTCTGAGGAAATAGCGGAGCGATTATTTACAAAATAAGAGTTGGACTAGGTGATTTCTAAGGTCTTACTCAGTTTTAGTACTTAAGTGTGCTTTTAAAAGCAGAATTGGCCCGTTTAATCAATTTGATATAATTTGTTCTATGTTGTCATCACATATGTTACGTATTAAGGTTGGTTTCACAGTATTGAAAGATGGAGTGTACTGAATAGAAGAGGAAATAGAGGGGGTTTGTAAATGGAGAAGGTTTCTAGAAGCAAGTGGGTTTTTTTTTTTTTTTAATTTTTATTTATTTATGATAGGCACACAGTGAGAGAGAGAGAGAGGCAGAGACACAGGCAGAGGGAGAAGCAGGCTCCATGCATCGGGAGCCCGACGTGGGATTCGATCCCGGGTCTCCAGGATCGCGCCCTGGGCCAAAGGCAGGCGCCAAACCGCTGCGCCACCCAGGGATCCCACAAGTGGGTTTTAAGTGGCAGGGAAAAAGAAATTGAATGGTAAGGAGATGCACATTGCAAGGTATTTAACATATCTTTGAGGAGTCTTAGTGCTCTTCACTAGAATAGCAAAGACGGAAAATTTGAATTAAGAAATAACACTAAGGCCTATCAGTTGGAGAACCTGCTGGTGGTATGCTCTGATATTGGCATATCTAGTATAAACTATTGAAAACTCTCCAAAATAAAAAGTGGATCAGAACATAAATAATGTTGATTCTGAGGTTCTCTTAGCCCCATTTCGACCATATAGCTGTAATGTTGTTGTTGTTTTCTTGAAGGGGAAAACAGTATTTAGGCTTTTAAAATATTTATTTTTTTGCTTTTCAATCAAAGAAAAAAGAACTTACATTACCTTAAGATTTTTTTTTTAAATCATCTAAGTGATTTTATTTTATATATTTATTCACGAGAAACAGAAAGGCAGAGACACAGGCAGAGGGAGAAGGAGGCTCCATGCAGGGAGCCCAATGTGGGACTCGATCCCGGGACTCCAGGATCACGCCCTGGGCCGAAGGCAGGAGCTAAACCACTGAGCCACCCAGGTTTTCCCATCTTAAGATATTTTTTATGGCCTTCTTTTCCCACTGCCTTTTTAAAAACTCTGCACCTGTCATGGGGCTTGAACTCATGACCTGGAGATCAAGAGTCAGTCACATGCTCTACTGATGAGCCAGCCCTGCACCACTATGGTCTTCCTTCTGACATTCTGTAAGGAAGGAATAATACTCAGTTTGAGGGGAAAAATGTCCCTCAAGCTCAGTCTAGCACAGTGTCAAAGTTCTTTTTGTAAAAAATTGCTAGTTGGAGAGACTCTGTGAATCCTGGGGAAGGCGCTGTTTAGATTCTTAGAAAGAAGAGAGGGCTTCTGTAAGGCAATTTTGTGTTCAGGCGAATCAAAGTTGGAAGGTGGAAAAGCTGCTATTGTGGCAATGTTTAAGGAGAAAAGACTCCAGAGACTATGTATTTTGGAAATATTTGACAACATTAGCAACATCAACTGCTGACAAAAAAAGAACCACCTCTTTGGCAAATCTTTCACAGTTGTGCCAAGAAAAGCAGCTTCATTGGAACATTTTCATAAACTATCATCAGTTATGCAGCGGCAGCTTCACAAATCAGAAATGATATCTTCAGGCACTGCTGTCAAGTGTTATTCAAATAATACCAGCCTCACATTTGAATAACAGCAGACATTTTGAATTAATTAATCAGATGAGATAGTTTAGGCCTTTTCTCATTAGTCTCTGGGTCAGGCTTGGGAAGATATATGCGTTGGTGATGATATACTTGTCTTTAATCATGATTTATGAAGATTTAGGATTGTGTGTGATTTGTCAAAGGTTCTGGGAAAAGGCTGGTGCATATTTCATTACCTAATCTGAGATTGATTTTATGATGCTAAGAGATATCACACTGTTGTTCAAATGTGTGGGAAGTACAGGTAGACACAGCATCTCAGGCTTTTTACTGGCTTATCTTTGCAACTGTCAAACAATGCTGTAAACTTTAACTGCTTGTAGTTAACAATTCCTGCTTTAATTATAGGCAGATTTTTCATTCTGTCCAAAGGGAGAAGTTTCATTGGTTATTTAGCTAAAATGCATAGCAAACATTATAACTATGACCTGGTATGAATCATGGACAAAGTTGGTAAATTTCATGGGTTGGTCATGGTGAAAATATAAAATTTCATGGTTTGTCAAAGATTAATAGAAAAATCCCATTAAAATGGTGCAAATAATGAAAGAACAACAAGCAAGGTTGCTCTCCTTACATGTTACCTTCCCTCTCAGGACTAATTTTAACAAAATTGGGATGTAAAATCATGTTTTTCTCAATATTCAAGCAACATTAGCAACTTATTATTAAATGAAATTATTTATGTAAAATATCTAGTACAGTGCTTGGTATATAGTAGGCACTGAATATTTGCTATATTTGTTAATTTTCTTTTCTCCTTTTCTACCTACTTTTCTTCCTTTCCATTTAATGTTTGAAGCTTTGTTACCATTGCTTAGCCTTTACATTTGTAACAGTTTGAATTTTTAATTCTGCTGGGTCATAAGTTTTTGGAGAATGTTTTATTTTGGGGTAAGGAATATAAGCATGTGAGGCCTTCGTGCTAGCAGACTGGATAACTGGGGGACCTGGTGTGATAATAGAGCTCATGTTGTGTCTGCTTGTACAGTGTGTGTTATAGTAGGGCAGTAGATGGTGGATACATGAGAAATCAAATATTAACCTCTAAGTACATATGAAGCATGTACTGCCTAATTCAAATTGGATCTTGCTTCACTATCTGCCTCCTGAGGGCAGTTACATGTTTATGATAAGGAGTGTGTTTTTCATTCAAGCAAACTAAAATATATATAACATGAAGAATTAAGAAATGGTAAGGTGATTTTCAACCTTGTCATACAAAATAAAAACTTTGCTTTTTTCCTCATTTTAGACAGATGATTGACAGTGATTGTTTTATTGAAATGATTGGGCTATTAATAATTGTTAGTTCTTTGTCACTTCTATGTTTTGGGAACTGGGTTAGTATTCCTAAAGCAACATTTGGCACATCTTAACACATAACACAATTAGAGTCAGACAGTTCTAATTGATGTTCACATTGGGGAAGGCAGTTTATAAATAATAAGATGCACTAATATATGGAGAGATAGAATATTTAAGGGTAGTTTGGGAAGCAGCTTGATGCAGTAGAAAAATACTAGTTTTAGAATCCAACTGATCTAAGTCCCACTTCTGGAGCTGCTACTTAATTGATTCGTAACCTTGGCAAGTTACCTAATGTTTCCTGAGCCTTAATGATCTTTTTCTTGATGTGAGGCTACTAATACCTAGCTTTCAGGGTGGTTGCGAGAATTAGAGGTGAATGTGTACACAGCACCTAATGTGGTTTCTGGTATATCATCGGTGCTTAATAAATCACAGTTGTTGCTGTTATTTAATCTGTTCATTTATTTCTTCAAGAAACATGTATTGAGGACTCATTATATGTTAGTAACATTAGTAAGGCATCAGTAATATAAAGCAAATGCTTTCTGGTGAGAAATAGAGTGATATATGTGGATAAATATAAGCTGAATCATCAAGTAAGAAGAGGGAGGAGATGAGACGGATCACACCAATGAGCCTTTAATTCTGATGGGAAGTAGGATTTTATTCTGTATTTTGGGTAGTTACTGATGGATTTAAGCAAGAGAGTGATATGATCAGAATTTTTTTACGTAATTCACTTTGGCAACTACTGGAAGGAACATATTGGTTAGAAGGGTTATCAGGTCAGTGATAATGTGTGTGCTTCTAGTGGATAATCGTAGGGATTAAAAAAGAGGGAACAATGGGCAGCCCCGGTGGCGCAGTGGTTTAGCGCCGCCTGTAGCCCAGGGCATGATCCTGGAGACCCTGGATTGAGTCGCTCGACAGGCTCTCTGCATGGTGCCTGCTTCTGTCTCTGCCTCTCTCTCTCTCTCTCTCTCTCTCTCTGCGTCTCTATGAATAAATAAATAAAATCTTAGAAAAAAAATTTTTTTTAAAAAGAGGGAACAATGTTTTTTTTTTTTTTAATTTATTTATTCAGAGAGAGAGAAAGAGAGAGAGACTGAGAGGCAGAAACACAGGCAGAGGGAGAAGCGGGCTTCATGCAGGGAGCCTGACGCAGGACTCGATCCTGGCTCTCCAGGATCAGACCCCGGGCTGCAGGCGGCGCTAAACTGCTGCGCAACTGGGGATGCCCGGGAACAATGGTTTTAATAAAACTAAAGAAAAGTAAGGATGGGATCCCTGGGTGGTGCAGCGGTTTAGCGCCTGCCTTTGGCCCAGGGCGTGATCCTGGAGACCCGGGATTGAATCCCGCGTCCGGCTCCCGGTGCATGGAGCCTGCTTCTCCCTCTGCCTGTGTCTCTGCCTCTCTCTCTCTCTCTCTCTCTCTGTCTGTGTGACTATCATAAATAAATTAAAAAAAGAAAAAAAAGTAAGGATGAGGTGATTGGTTAGGATTTATTTATTTATTTTTATTTATTATTATTATTATTAATTTTTTTTTTCTTTTTGGTCTCTCCTCACTTGTTTGACTCCTCCTATGTATCCTTAAGAACTTAGGCAGGCTGTCCTTCTTCCAGGAAACCTTTTGGAACTTCCCCAAGTTTGTGTTAGTTGCCTATCTCGTGTGCTCCAATAGCAGCCTGTTTTTTCCCTTCTTACTTTGCTTGTGGCACTGTATTTTAATTATGTGTCTAATTTTATATTGCCTTCAGTAAATTGTGAACTCTATGAGGCAGAGATATTATGTGTTGTTTATCATTGGGTCTGCTAGCACATGGTAGCAAATAATGTCAATTTGTTGAAATGAACTGAGTATAGTATGTGAGGGAGAGGAATACATGGATATTTGTTAGTTTCTAGTCGGTGACCAGGTGAGTGGTTGTCATCAGCTGAGAGACTTAGTAAAGTAGAATTGCAGGGTCATAGGATATGTTCATTATCAATTTTCTAGATAATAGAAGATTATTTTCCAAAATGCTTCTACTAGCTTATATATCGGCAGTGTATGTTTGTTTCATTTGCTTGAGATGAGTTTTTAAAAAATACATCTTCAGGTGCAATTCATATAACCATAATTAACCATTGTGAAGTATATAATTCCATGACTCTTAGTACATTTACATTGTTGTGCAACCACTTCTCTCTAGTTCCAAAACATGTTCATCACCTCAAAAGATAATCACCCATATATATTAAGCAGTCACATTCTATTTCTCCCTCCCCTCTACCACTGGCAACCACTGGTGTGCTTTTTGTCTCTATTCTGGATATCTCATATATATGAAATTATGGTTGATCCTTGAACAACAAAAGTTTGAACTGTGCAGGTCCACTTATAGACGGTTTTTTTTTTTATAGTATAGCACTGAAAATGTATTTTCTCTTTCTTATGATTTCTTTTTTAAAGATTTTATTTATTTATTCATGAGAGACACAGAGGCAGAGACACAGGCAGAGGGAGAAGCAAGCAGGCTCCATGCAGGGAATCTGATGTGCGACTTGAACCCAGACTCCAGGATCATGCCCTGAGCTGAAGGCAGACGCCTAAGCACTGAGCCACCCAGGCGTCCTTCTTATGATTTTCTTAATAACATTTTCTCTATCTTTATTGTAACAATATGGTATATAATACATATTCCATACACAGTGTGTGTTAATTGACTATGTTATTGGTGAGGCTTCTGGACAACAGTGGACTATTAGTAATTAAGTTTTGGGGGTATCAAAAGGTAATATGTGGATTTTCAACTGCACAGGGTGTTGGTGCCCCTAATTCCCTCCATTGTTCAAGGGCCAGCTATATGCAATATGTGTTCATTTGTAACTGACTTTCACTTAACCATGTTTTCATGTTTCTTCCATGTTGTGGCATGTATCAATACTTCATTCCTTTTAATGGTCATAATATTCCACTTTGTGGTTATACCACAATTTGTCCATTCACCACTTTATGACATATGGGTTGTTTCTGGTTTTTGACTGTTGTGAATAGCTCTTGTGAATACTATGAACATTTGTGAACAAGTGTTTGAGTACATGTTTTCAGTTCTTTTGGGTATATACCTAGGAATGGAATTGCTGGATCATGTGATAATTCTATGTCTAACTTTTTGAGGAAACACCAAACTATTCTTCACAGTGAGTTCATTGTTTTACATTGTATTAGCATTGTGTGGGGCTTCTAGTTTCTCACAAACATTGTTATTTTCTATTAAAAAAAATATAACCAACCTACTAGGTGGTTTTGATGATTTGCATTTCTCTAATAACTACTGATATTTGGAAATCTTTTTATGCTTTTTGGCCGTTTACACATCCTCTTTGGAGAAATGGCTATTCAAATCTTTCCCCCGTCTTCTATTTGGGTAGCTTGTATTTATTGTTGAATTTTCAGAGTTTTTCTTTATATATCTACATATTAGACTCTTCTTGCCAGGAATATGATTTGTAAATATTTTCTCCTGCAAATGTATCCTGTAGCTTATTATTATACATTCTTGGAAATGTGCTTTGATGTGCAAAGTTCTTTATATTGGTGAAATCTAGTTTATGAATTTTTCCTTTTATTACATTTGCTTTTGGATCATATCTAAGAATTTGTTGCCAAATCCAAGGACATGAAGACCACTATATTTTCTTCTAAGAGTTTTATGGTTTTAGCTCTTATATTTAGATGGTTGATTGAGTTAATTTTTGTATATAGGATGAGGGGTAGTTGTCCAACTTTGTTCTTTGGGATGTGGATATTCAGTTGCCCCAGCATCATTTATTGAAGAGACTTTTCTTTCCCCCATGGAATGGTCCTGGCATCTTTGTCAAAAATCAGTTGGCTAGGGGCACCTGGGTGGCTTAGTCAGTTGAACATCTGACTCTTGGCTTTTGGCTCAGGTCATGATTTCAGGATCATGAGATCCAGCCCCACATTGGGCTCTGTGCTCAGCAAGGAGTCTGCATGAGATGCTCTCTTTCCCTCTCTCTCTCTAAAATGAATAATTAAATCTTGGAGGAAGAGAGCATATGAGCCGGGAGAGGGAGGGGCCAAAGGATAGGAAGAGAAATCCCCAAGCAGACTCCCCACTGAGTCCAGACCCCAATGTGGGGCTGCATCCTAGGATCCCGAAATTGTGACCTGAACCAAAATCATGAGCTGGAGGCTTAACTGAGTTATCAGGACTCTCTGAGTAAATAAATCTTAAAAACAAAACAAAACAACCAAACAAAAAACCCATTGGCAATAGATATATAGGTTTATTTCTGACCTCTCAATTCTATTCCAGTAATCCGTAAGTCTGTCCTTATTCCATTACTATAGTCTTTTGATTTCTGTAGCTTTGTAGTAAATTTTGAAGTAGGAAAGTTCTTTAACCTTGTTCTTTTTCAAGACCGTTTTGACTATGCAGAGCTCCTGGAAATTTCATATGAATTTAAGGATTAATTTTTCTCTTCCTACAAAAAAGTATGATAGGGATTGTATTAAATTTGTATATTGCTTTGGATAGTATTGCCATCTTAACAATATTAATTTTTCTAATCCATGAACATGGGATATATTTCCATTTTTTAAGTTTTTAATTTCTTTTGGCAATATTTTATAGTTTTAAGTGTATTCTCTTTCACCTCCCTGGTTATATTTATTCCTATATATTTTATTATTTTGAATGCTATTATAAATGGAATTGTTTTCTTAATTGTATGTATGGATTGTTCATTGCTGGTATATGGAAACACAACCAGTTTTTTTTTTTTTTTGCATGCCAGTCTTGTACCCTGTAATTTTGCTGAATTTATTTATTGGCTATAGTCATTTTTTGTGTTTTTGTGTGTGTGTGTGTGTGTGTGTGTGTGTGTGTAACTTGTATTCTTTGGAATTTTCCATACATAACATCATGTCATAGAAGAGTAATAATAATTTTACTTCTTCTCTTCCAGTTTGGATAACCCCCTTTTTTTTCTAAATATTTTATTTATTCATGAGAGACACACAGAAAAAGAGAGAGGCAGAGACATAGGCAGAGGGAGAAGCAGGGTCCCCGTAAGGAGCCTGATGCAGGAATTGATCCTGAATCCCAGGGATCAGGACCTGAGCCAAAGGCAGATGCTCAGTTGCTGAGCCACCCAGGCGTTCCTAGTTTGGATGCCTCTTATTTTTTCTTTTGCTTCATTGATGTGGCTAGAACTTCCAACACATTGATGAATAGCCATGATGAAACTGGGCATCCTTGTCTTGTTCTTGATTTTAAAGGGAATGTTTTCAGTCTTTCACTATTGAATATTATATTACTTGTTGGTTTTCATAAATACCCTTTATCATTTTGAGGAAGTTTCCTTCTATTCCTAGTTTTCCAAATATTTTTATTATGAAAGGGTTTTGGATTTTGTCAGATGCATTTTTTTAAAAATAAAATGCTTTTTTTTTTTAAGATTTTATTTATTTATTCATGAGAGACACACAGAGAGGCAGAGACACAGGCAGAGGGAGAAGCAGGCTCCATGCAGGGAGCTTGATGTGGGACTTGATCCCAGGACTCGAGGATCACACCCTGGGCCAAAGGCATGCACCAAACCGCTGAGCCACCCAGGGATTCCCTCAGATGCATTTTTGTATCAATTGAGATGATCATGTTTTTTGTTTTTTTGTTTTTTTTTTAACTCATCTTATGAATGTGCTTTATTACTTTGATTGATTTTTTATGTTGAACTACTGTTGCATTCCTGGGATAAGTCATGGTGTATAATCCTTTTAAAGTGCTCTTGCGCTTGGTTTGCTATTTTTTTTTTTTTTTAAGATTTTATTTATTCACGAGAGACACAGAGAGAGAGAAAGAGAGAAAGGCAGAGACACAGGCAGAGGGAGAAGCAGGCTCCATGCAGGGAGCCTGACATGGGACTTGATCCTGGGTTTCCAGGATCAGGCCCTGGGCCGGCGGTGGCACTAAACTGCTGAGCCACCTGGGCTGCCCAATGTTTGCTAATATTTTGTTAAAGATTTTTGCATTGACATTCATAAAAAGATACTGGTATGTAGGTTTTTTTTTTTTTCTGTGTGTAACTTTGACTTTGGCATCACAATAACACTTTCCTCAAAGAAATGTCCCTTCCTTTTCTGATATTTTTGGAAGGGTTTGAGGATTGGTGTTAATTCTTTAAACATTTGATGCAATTCAACACTGAAGCCATCTTGTCCTGGCCTTCTTTTGTTGGGAAAAACAAATTTTTTTAAAGATTTTATTTATTTGAGAGAGAGTGAGAGAGAGCAGAGGGAGAGAGAGAGAGAGAGAGAGCACAAGAGCAGGGGTAGAGGAGCAGAGGGAGAGAGAGAAGCAGACTCTCTGCTGAGCAGAGAGCTTGATAGGGGGCTCAATCCCAGAACCCTAGGATCATGACTGAAATCGAAGGCAGATGCTTTTAACCGACTGAATCCCCTGTTGGAAATTTTTTTTATTACTTATTCAGTCTCTTCACTTGGTATAGATCTATTCAGACTTCTTTTTTCTTTTTTAATCTGTTTAGTTAATTTAAGGAATATATTTTTTTCTAGGTAATCTGTTAGTGTACAGTAATCCTTTTTATCTCTATTTAATTGAATATTCACTCTGGTTTTAGTCTAGTTAAAATCTGTCAATTTAGTTGATCTTTTTAAAGAACGAAAATTTGGTTTCCTTAATTATATTGTTTTTCTGTTATCCATTTCTTTTTATTTTATTTTTTATTTTTATTTTAGAGAGAGAGAGCATGAGTGGGAGGGGCAGGGGGAAAAGAGGAGAGAATATCAAGAACACTTCATGTCGAGCATGGAGCCCTACGTGGAGCTTGATCCCATGACCCCAGACCAGGACCTGAGCCACAACCAAGAGTTGGCTGCTCAACCGACAGCGCCCCTCTAGTCTCCATTTTTAAATCTCCACTTTATTATTTCTTCCTTTTGGCTAGTGTTGGATTTTGTTTGTTGTTTTTTTTCCTAGTTCCTTAAAGTATAAAGTTAGGTTATTGATTTGAGATCTTTCTTCTTTTTTTGATATAGGTGTCTACAGCTATATTGTTCCTCTGAGCACTGCTTTTGCTGGATCTTGCAAGTTTTAGTATATTTTTTTAAAGTATGTCTTATAATTTTTTTGTTTCTCATTCCATTATCTCCTTCTTTTGTGTTTGATTTTTTTTTTTTTTTTTTGTAATGTACTGTTTGGACTCTCTTCTTTCCTTTCATTTATACTTTTTAGATATTTTTTTAGTGGTTACCATAGAGATTACAGTTAATATCCTAAATTTATAACAATGTTGTTTAAATTGATGTCAACCTAATTTGAGTAGCATACAAAAACTGAATTCCTGTAGCATTCCATCTCCCTCCTTTATGTTGTTATTGTCATAAACTACATCTTTATACATTGTGTGCTCTTTGAAATATTTATAATTTTTTAAATATGTCTTTTAAATCGTACAGAAAACAGAGGAGTTACAAGCCAAAATACATTGATATTGGTTTTTATATTTATCTATGTAGTTACCTTTATTGAAATTTTGTTTCTTCATATGTCTTCTGGTTACTGTCTAGTGTCTTTTCATTTCAGCTTGAAGGGCTCCTTTTAGCATTTCTGTAGGGCAGATTTATTAATGATGAAATCCTTTCACTTATGTTTGCCTTGGAATGCCTTAGTTTTTTCTCATTTTTATTTTAAAGGTTTTATTTACTTATTCATCAGAGATACAGAGAGAGAGGCAGAGACACAGCCAGAGAGAGAAGCAGGCTCCTCACAGGGAGCCTGATGTGGGACTGGATCCGGATCCCGGGATCATGCCCTAAGCTGAAGGCAGATGCTCAACCACTGAGCCACCCAGGCGTCCCTCTTTCTCATTTTTGTTTTTTTTTTTTTTTTTTTTTTTTTTTTTTTTTTAAAGATTTTATTTATTTATTCATGATAGTCACAGAGAGAGAGAGAGAGAGGCAGAGACACAGGCAGAGGGAGAAGCAGGCTCCATGCACCGGGAGCCCGATGTGGGATTCGATCCCGGGTCTCCAGGATCGCGCCCTGGGCCAAAGGCAGGCGCCAAACCGCTGCGCCACCCAGGGATCCCTCTTTCTCATTTTTGAAAGCTAATTTTAACAGATACAGAATTCTTAGTTGGCACTTTCTCTCCTGCAGCACTTTAAATATGTCATCATACTACCTTCTAGCCAGCATCGTTTCTGATAAGAATTTGGCTGTTAATCTTATTGAGGATTCCTTCTATGTAATGATTCACTTCTTTTGCTGTTTTCAGGATTCTCTTTGTCTTTCAACTATTTGATAATTGTCTTAGTGTGCACTTATCTTGCACTTATCTTTCTTGGAGCTTATTGAACTTCTTGGGTGTGTAGCTTCATGTCTTTTATCAAATTTGGGTATTTTGTGCCATTATTTCTTCAAGTATTCTTTGTCTCTTTCTGGGATTTTCTTTTCTTTTCTTTTTGGATTTTCATTATGTCTATATTCATATGCTTGATGGTGTTCCACAGGTCTCTCTTGGGCTCTTTTCAATTTTCTTCTTAGACTAGATAATTTTAATTGACCTGCCTTCGAGTTCAGAGATTCCTATGTCTGCTCACATGTGCTATTGAAACCTTCATGTGAATTTTTCATTCTAGTTATTGTATTTTTCAGCCCTGAAATTTCTGCTTGGTTTCTTTTAATAATTTTTGTCTCTATTGATATTCTTTTTGTTGAGACTTTTTTTGCCTTTTTTTTTAGCTCTTTGTTCATAGTTTCCTTTAACTCTTCACGCATATTTAAGACTTTATTTAAAATATTTAAATATTTTTTTATTTAAAAAATGTGCTTCCTCAGGCACAGTTTCTGTTTCTTGTAGAATGGACTGTTTCTTTGCTTGCCTTGTCTTTTTTTGTTGTTGTTAAAAACTGGGCATTTTGAATAGTGTAATATGGTATTACTGGAAATCACATTTTTCTGTCTTAACTTGTTGCTTACTGTGGACTTCGGCTTTTATTTGTTTATGGATGTTTAAAGGACTGTTTTTGTAACCATCTGTATTTGTCATGTATGCTTTCTGAAGTCTATGTTCACTTAGGCTGTATTCAGCTAGTGTTTCAATGGTGATTTCTTTGAATGCCAGGATCCAAAAAAATTTTTTTAATAAAAATAAAGGAGAAAAAACAAGAAGAAAAAGGTAACATTTCCCAGTGTTTGCTAACAACTAGGTCATTTGCAACCACATTTTAGTCTTTACTCTCTTGTACTGAGCCTAGAAATCAACCACAGGTCAAAGCTTAGGTTAGGGTATTGTTGAGTCTCCAAGCATGTGTCCTGATGTGAGCATTCATTTAACTTTGTAAATTGCATAATATATGTGGTCTTTTAAATGCCCTGATTTCCCAAGAACCTTGCTTTCCAGCTTTGTTCCCCAGGCTTTCAGTGCTTTATTGTTTGCCTCAACTATAATCTTTTGCCCTAGCTGACAGCAGCTTCTTCCTTTTGCTTACAATTAAAAAAAAATTTATTTATCTATTTTTACATTTTTAAAAAGGATTTTATTTATTTGAGAGGGAGAGAGAGGGAGAGAGCATGGGGGGGGCAGGTTGTAGAGGGGAAGGGAGAAGCAGACTCCCTGCTGAGCAGGGAGCCTGACATAGGGCACAATCTTAGGATTCCAGGATCACAACCTGAGAAGGCAGATAGATGCTCAACTGACTGAGCCACCCAGGCGGCTCTATTTATTTATTTTAAAGGAATGTCTCCTTTTGCACCCTGAGTGATTTCTGAGTTAGGCAAAAGATAAGCACCTTACATCAGTCAAAACCAACACAACATTTCTCTGAGAATAAGATCTGCTTTACTGTCTCCAGAACTAGGGACCAGCGTCTCACTCAGAACACAGGCTGCTGCTTTTGAGGCCACCATGGAGCTAGGTTGGGAGGTAGGGCAAGGGAAAGTACAAAAGTGCTGTGAAGGTTTCCTGCTGTTTTAACACTATTTGTTTTGTTTTGTTTTGTTTTGTTTCAGTGTTTGCCTGTTTGCTTTAAACCTTTGATTATTTTAGAGTTCTGAAAAAATCAGATTCTGAACATTTTTGCTTATTTTTTCAATATTTCTGTGGAGGGACTGGCCCCTGGAGCTAACCTACTCTTTTCTGCTGATCTCAGCCTTGAAAGGAAGATACATTTTGACTATGTTGAGTTTGTGGTGCCTATGGGAGGGCTCAATGTACGTGGTCCACTGATAGAGAAGTTTGAATATTTCTTTCTTAGGGAGGACATCTGAGCTGTAAATGGGGATTAAGAGATCTTTACCTTACTACGGAAAATATAGGTGTGGGTGAGATCAGGGAGGATCTCAGAATGTCACCATGGAGGAGAACAGACTGAAGGCCAAGAACTAATGGTCATCACGAAGTATGACCAAGAGAGTGTAGTAGAGTGAAAACTAAGAAGATAGAGTTGCAAAGAAAGGAAAATGATTTCCACTGTGGAGATGAAACTGAAGTAAGATGTCCTTATCATAAATTGTGTCAGTGGAATGGTGATATTTGAATGAAAAGAAGAGAGGAATTGAATGGTAATTAGAAAATGATGCAAAGTCAAAGATTTTTTTTTTTTTTAATTGGCACAGGATTTAAATATATTAGGTTGGAGTGGTAGGAGGGTCTGTGGCAAGGACAGAGTAGAACAGGGATGAATAGAGGAACAGGGTATTAGAAGAGGACAGAAGAATAGAGTTAAGAGCACAGATGGAGTTGACTTTCATTAGATGGTGGACATTATGTTTTTTAAGTCTGGAGATAATGTGAGATATGAAGAAGAATTTAGAGAAATTTATAAGGTGGAATTGGAAAGCTGAGGGAAAGTATATCATATGGATTAATTTTTTTTGATGAAGGAGGAAAGATTGTGAGTAAAAGTTGGACTGGTGTGACATAAGAGTTTGAGGGTAGTGATGAAGGCCTAGAATAGTTACTGAAGAGAATAAAAGTGTGAGCTGGCCATGGATAAGCAAAAGAATTGATTGTTGAGGGCTCAGGTGAGTTTGGAGGCTGATTCTGAAACAGTACAAGCAGGACCACTTGTGATTTCTCCAGGAAATTAGTGTAGATTGTAACATTATTTTATGGTTGGGGGCTTTTCTTGGCAGATGGGAGAAAAGGATAGGAGTGAAGTGGATTATGGGGCTCTGTTGTAAGCATAGTTAGGATGTTCAACCATAGAATACATTGTGGATAGTAGTTTAATAGACCAGATGAAAATAGAGGGATTTGAGGATTGTTTAAACCTAGTTAGGTTGAGGAACAGGTAGGGTGGGAGAAAGGGAGTGAGGGGCCTGGCAGTGTTAGTGGCTGTGATCATAGAATGAGACATTTGTATTTTACTTCAGAAGTCGAGAAGTTCTGGGTGATGAATGATAAAGTCCAGGATGTAGCCTTGGGAGTCGGCGAGTCAAAGTGAAATGGAGCTAAAGATTATTGATTTTAAAGAGGTTAGAGAACTGTAAGGCTAATATGTTGGTTAAATTTCTTATATGATTCCTGAAGCCAGCCTAATGGCACGACTTGGGATGGAGAGGAAGACTGAACCTTGTGCCAACATTTTTAATGAATGTGGATGATTATTAATATTAGTTAATGAACAACAGTGGATGCAGCTTTGCCAAGTTAATTTTTCTTAGGTCATTAGTTGTTTCCTATGGAGATCAAACTATGGTCAGTTTATTTGGAAATAAACAGATATTAAGTTAGGAAAATGAAACCCGTATAAGCACTGTTCATACCATTAATTTATTCTGTAAACATTTACTTAATGCTTTTTCTGGGCCTTGAAGTTGCTCACGTCCTAGGAGAGGAGATATGCATCTAAATAGATAATTGATATAGTATGCTAAACATTATATATAGTACATAAGTAGTGGTCTTATGTGGGATATATTCCCAAATTCATTGGAATAGAGAAGAAACTATCAAAGCTATTTAAGTTTATCCATTTCATTGTATGTACTTTATTTTTATGTGTGTGTGGTTAAATGTTATTTATTTAATCAATTCATTTTCATTCCAGTATCTTTATAATTTTTTTTTTTAATTTTTATTTATTGATGATAGTCACACACACAGAGAGAGAGAGAGAGAGAGATAGGCAGAGACACAGGCAGAGGGAGAAGCAGGCTCCATGCACTGGGAGCCCGACGTGGGACTCAATCCCGGGTCTCCAGGATCGCGCCCTGGGCCAAAGGCAGGCGCCAAACCGCTGCGCCACCGAGGGATCCCTATAATTTTTTAATACAAAAGATTTCAGACAATATAAAAAGTATACATAACATGCAAACATCCATGTGTACATGGCATGTAGTTTAAGAAATAAAATATTACATATCCAGGGGCACCAGTTTGTTCGGCTCAGGTCATGGTTCTGCCCAGGGTCCTAGGATCAAGCCCCACATAAAGCTCCCTCCTCCCTGGGGAGCCTGCTTCTTCCTCTCCTTCTTCCTTCTGCTCCCTCTGCTTGTGCTCGCTCTGTCTCTCTCAAATAAATAAATGACACCTTAAAAAAAAATTATAGATGCAATTTGAAAGCTTCTGTGTACCCTTTCCTAATCCCATCTCTTTCTCTTTTTCTAAAAATATTTTATTTATTTGAGAGAGAGTGAGCATGAGTGGGTGGAGGGGCAGAGGGAGAGAGAGACAGACTCCCTGTTGAGCAGGAAGCCTGATAACCCTGGGATCATGACCTGAGCCAAAGGCAGCCGCTTAATCCATTGAGCCACCCAAGTGTTCCTCATCCCTCTTTCTTTTTCTCCTTTCTCCCCACACTGGATTTGGGGTTTATTGTTCACATGATTTTTTATTGTTGCAGGTTTTGAACCTTATAAAATTGTTTCCATACTGTTCTTACTTTCTACAATTTGCTTTTTTCCCCACTCAGCATCAATTTAAGAATTTTCAGCATCGTCCATTTTTTTCTGCTGTATAGTTTTTCATTGTATGCCTGTTCTTTTTTAATTTTCTTGATGGTTGGGACGCCTGGGTGGCTCAGTAGTTGGGCCCCTGCCTTTGGTTCAGGTCGTGACCCGGGATCTGGAATGGAGTCCTGCATCAGGCTCCAGGAGAAGCAGTGAAGAGCCTGCTTCTCCCTCTGCCTATGTCTCTGCCTCTCTCTCTCTCTTTCTCTCTGTGTGTCTCTCATGAATAAATAAATAAATATTAAAAAAATATTTTCCTTCATGGTGAATGTTTAAATTGCTTTAATTTTTTTTTACATAATAAAGTGCTATTATAAATATTCCTGTACATATCTTTTTTGAACTCAGTTATCAATTACTGTGTAACAAATCACCCCAAAACTTACCAGTTTAAAGCAGCAAATATTTATCATCTCCTAGTTTCTCTGGGGTAAGCATCTATTTAGAACTTAACTGGGTTAAGTTAGGGTTAGAGTGTCTCACAATATTACAGTCAGGTGGCAGTGGGCCTACAGTCATCTTGAAGCTCACCTGGGGGAGGATTCGCTTCTCTGCTCACTCATATGGCTGTTGGCAGGCCTCAAGTCCTCACTGGCTTTTGGCCAGAGACATCAGTTTCTCCCTACATAGGATCTCCACAGGGCAGCTCACAATATGGCAGCTGGCTTCCTACAGAGTGAATGAGTAAGTGATTGAGAGAGGGAACCCATGGTGGAAGCCACAGTGTACTTGTAATCTAATCTTGGAATCTCATCACTTCTACCATATTCTGCTCAGTAGGAATAAGTCCAGTCCACACTCAAGGGGAAGAAATTACATAAGGGTGTGTCTAGCAGAAGGTAGGATCTTTGGAGGCCATCTTAGAGGCTGCCTACCACATCTGAGAGGATACACATCATCAGCTTTACTAGATGTTGGGAAAGCTCTTCCCAAGTTGGCTATTGTAATATACACTTTCCTAAGCAATATAACAAACTTTATAAGTGTTTTAAAATAGGGATTGACATTGGTGGCTTGTGTGTTAGGGGATTGTTACTTACCGTATTAGCTATTGGGAAGGACCAGTGGGAGTTCCAGGTTTGTTTTGTGTATGGTCTGTGTGCCTGTTTAGATGTATGTGTATATTATGTTATCTAGATATAACTAAATGGACAAGTTATCTAAGAAACATCTGCAAAGAAAAACATGGATTAAAGTCAGAGGAATAATGCAAGTGTATGTTAAAATGGTACAAATAATACTTCTATTCTTACTATGATCCCTTAGCTGTGTATAGGAGAAAAACAATATAATCTATAATGTTTGGCAGAAAGTCAGCAAAAACATTAGATTAAGTGATTTTTTTTAAAGATTTTATTTATTCATGAGAGACACACACACAGAGAGAAGCAGAGACACAGGCAGAGGGAGAAGCAGGCTCCATGCAGGGAGCCTGATATGGGATTTGATCCTGGGACTCTAGGATCACGCCCTGGGCCGAAGGCAGACGCTAAACTGCTGAGCCACTCAGGGATCTGATTGTTTCTTTATAATTTAATTCTAGTCTTTATAATTTTTATTTTTGCATTTTATAATTTGCCACTGTTGCAACAATGAACCTCACCCTAATTGTATTTTTTCCCCAATTGTGTGTTATGTGTTAAAATATTAGCTAATAATAACAGTACATGAACATTGTGCATGTAAATAAAATAAGTATATGTATACTGGGGGTATGTGGTCAAATTTGTAGACTATTCTGTTAGGATCCTAGGACCTTGAAAGAATATTGCAGGCATAAGGAAGAGAGAGCTTAAGGACATCAGGAAAGACTTCACAAAGGTGGTAGATTTTGAACTGGATCACAAAGGACAGATAGGAGTCTAAATGGCAGAAAAAGGATAAAAAGGACATTTTTGGCAGAGGAAATAGTATTTACACTGGATTAGATCCTTCAGAGTGTGGTGTTTTTTTTGTTTTTTTTTTTTAAGAAAAAAAACTTTCCTAGGTGGTTAGAAAGAAAACTGTTGAGGGAGGTGAAGGAGGGGAGAGTGGAGGAGTTAGAGGTGGTAGGGATGGCAGCTCCATGTTACTAGTGGAGATAGTTAAGTACGACATTGACAAGATCCTCAAGAACTAAGGAGTCTTAGTTCTCTGAAAACTGGCTAGCTTGGCACTATAGTGCTATCCTTCAGGTGAAGACCTGAAAGGCCAGCCTTGGCTTTCAACTCCCAGTGATAGGGAGCAGTGGTTACCCATTAAGAACATAAAACTATTGTTTTTGTCTTTCATAAACAAAATTGAGAGTAGGTAAATTTTATTATTATTAAACAGCTTTATTGAGGTATAGTTAATTCACTTGAATAAGTTGCACCTATTTGAAAAAAATATATATACACATGTCTGAGCTTAATCAAATTGTAATTTTAAATCAAATATATATGTGTGTGTGTGTGTATGTGTAACTCCATCACTGCAGTTAAGGTAATGAAAACATTCATCACCCCAAATGTTTCTTTGTACCTTTTGGATGATGTTTTAAAAATTTAACACAATATATTAAAATCAATATATATAAAACACAGCAACTTGTAGGGAATTTAGTGATTGGTCATACTTTAAAATGCTTTCTATCATGAAGATTTAAAAACGTAATACATGACTAGAGAGAATAGTATAATAGACTCCCGTGTACTCTATCACCAAACTTCAATATGTAATAAGCATTTTAATCTTATTATCATAATGCTTCTACTTTTTGCTTTCTTCCAAAAGCCTGATTATACGAATTCTTCATTTTACAAATGAGGAAATTAAAACCTAGAGAAATTGAGTTATTAAAAATTTTTTTTTTAGATTATGGAAATGTGGGAGTTGGTGGGAGAGAAAAACTGCTATGTTTGCTAGACCCTTACTACTCAGATGTGCTCTGGATTGGCAGTAGGGCCATCACTGGGGAGCTTATTAGAATTGTACACTGTATGCCTCACTCTAGACCTACTGAATCAGAAATTGTATTTTAATAAGATTTCCAGGTGATCATACACACATTAAAGTTTGAGAAACACCATAATAGGGCAAATTGCCTCTTTGGGTAACAGTAAAACTTAGAATTAAAAACCTTTAAAAAAAAAAAAAACCTTTCTAAATTCAAGGGGAAAAAATGGAATCCTGGCTTTACGTACTGCTTAGGTGTTGTTACTGAATGACACTCTAATACTTTGAAAAGTTCATCTTTTAGCTCTCTGTGTTACCATTTTCAATTTATAACAACAACAATAAAGATTCCAAAGATAAAATAACAAGTACCCTAGGCTATTATAATTAGCTATTTATGCCGTTTGCCCGGATTATGTTTGGTCTGTGTAGAGGAAGTAGAACCTCACAGCATTTTTTTTTTAATAGCTCCATAAGTTGATAAAGCAAAGCCCAGAATCTCTTTTATCCTCCGCTTTATTCCAGAGATCGTGAAGTTGGGCAACCAGAAGGCAGAATTAAACACTGTTCATTGTGTATACCAAGGGAGGACCTCATGTTGTGTTCAATCTAGCTGGCTAGGAAACCCTTCTATTAGCTTTTTCCTAATGTTTGTACTGAATGAGCCATTACATTTTGAAGGCAACACTGACTGAGTTCAGTATTGATGCATTCACTTACCAACTTTTCTGCCTCTGGCAGAACAGTCTCTTTCTAATGGTAGTGTACAAACAGCAGTCACTGGCTTCATCCTTACTCTAAAAGAAGCCTTATAATGTTGCTTCTGTTGCTATATCCTTTATATGTACGGCCCCATTATAATTCCGTTCTTTGTGCCCATGCTCCAGAAACATTTTTTAGATAATTGTTACTGGTTAATGGAAACTCTTTTGGTATGGTCCCAGGTAAAAATCTGTGCAGGATTTAAATATGTTCTGAGGTATATGGTGTTATAATAAGATATTAATGTCTTCACAAAGAGGAAATATTAATGTTCTTTTGATTTGCTATGTTTTCACATACAGCACCTAGCTGTTGTATCTATGTACCTTTACAGAGAATCGTTTGGCAGCTGAAAAAAAATATTTAGATTCAGAATTTAGTAAAAGAGGTTTTACGAGTCCCTTTTACTGCTATTGTATTTTTTCTGATGAAAGCATATGCTCTAGGTTAACCAGTAAAATAAATGCTTCCAGTTTTACTAAATCCATGGGTCCTCAGAGCCTGCCATGTACTCTGTCAAACAATCATATACAACGTATAAACTGCAATGATTCCAATGGTGCCTTATTGGATCTAAAGAAACCAATATATTTGATCCCATAGTATATTAATAGAAGGCTTTACCCAGTGAGATGATTCCACTGGCATTGACACTGTGAGACTATGGACCATTAATAACAATACAATTTCCATTTTAATGCTAATGGAAAATCTAAAAATAAATTTTTAAAAATGTAAAATAAATCTTTAATATATAAAGTCTCAAAGCAATTTAAAAAATGATTTGCTGAAGTGCTGTCACTTTTAAGCATTGTATTTGAACTTATGAGAGATATAAAAACATGGTGGTGTACATATAGTTAACAGTTGTTAAATATTTATATCTTCACTATTTTGAACCTTTTTCAGTTTGATAGACTAAGGAGTCAGTCCTCTTGCGTACTCTGGATTGCCTTTACTTAATTTCAGCCTTGACTCAAGCTGTAAAGTCTAGCTTGGCTTTTGCAGTGTTCTACATGTCTACATTTCTTTTATTTGTGATTATACAATTAGTAATATGTAGTGAAAATGTGGTTAGTATGGGAATAGCTCAAATTAAAATTAGAAACTAGACTTGGCATGTGTTCAATTCACTGCCTAGGGTTAAAGTCCAGAGCCACAGATAGTGGATCTTTACCTTTCTCTCCTGGTATTTTAGCTTTACTGATGATTTGAAACCATAGCAGTTAATATGCTTTAGCCTTTGCTTTTACAGATGAGAAATGGATCTTATACTTATATCACCAGGTTTCAAAACTATTTACAGTAAGTGGGATGGTTTACTACCTCAGGGGTAGTGCATTAAGCCTATTGCTCTTGAGAATCCATTTTCATCTCTTTTCACCAATTGATGGGACGGATATGACAAGCCTTTAAAGTTGAGTGGAAATTTTCTGTGGGGCGGGCTGTTGTATTAAATTGTTCCTTACCACCACCATGGATGTTGTAAAGACTTGTGAGTGGGTAGCCTATGGCTAAGAAAAGAGATATATTGTCTGCAGTAGGGAGGCTGTAAGGTTTAATATATAGGGAATAGTTTTCTTCCTATCTGTTCACTATTTCCTTCTCCTTCTTTAAATCAGAACTGGAGTCCATCCACTCCAAAGAGGTTTTCTTGATTAATCAACACCAGAAAGTGTTAGTTAGGTTCTTAATTGTGTGTAATTCTGTGAGGCCGTGTTTGAAGGAAAACTGTATAGTCATTGGACATATAATTCCTAATTTGTACCAATATATTCTTATGTGTAGGTTTACCATATTTAAAAGTTTAGGTTTCTTTTTCCTTTAAGATTTTATTTATTTATTTGAGAGAGAGCAGAGAGAGATGGAGGGACAGAGAGAGGGAGAAGCAGACTCCCTGCTGAGAAGGGAGCTCCACATGGTGCTGGACCTTAGGATCCTGTGATCATGACCTGAGCTGAAGGCAGAGGTTTAACCCCCTGAGCCACCCAAGTGCCCCTAAAAATTCTAGGTTTCATGTATTTATGTTCACTATTATTTGTAAGGAGCACGGATTACTTAATTAATGTGGTAACTACCCCCCAGTAATTCTTGGTTGAAAACACACTGTTGCCATTATGCTAACTACCATTCATTTGTTTTTTTTCTGTTCATTTTCTTAATCAATAGAATTATAACCTAGTGACTAAGAAAAATGTTGTAAGACATTAATATATAATGTCAAAAGAAAAGACATATAAAATAAGGTTTGAAATTAACCACTACATTAAAAAGCCTTGGTTCTTTTTTTTTGTTTGTTTCTTAAGATTTTATTTATTTATTCATGAGAGACACAGAGAGAGTGAGGCAGAGACACCGGCAGAGGAAGAAGCAGGCTCCATGCAGGAAGCCTGATGCAGGGACTGGATCCCTGGACTCTAGGATCACGCCCTGAGCCAAAGTCAGACTCTCAGCTGCTGAGCCACCCAGGCGTCCCAGTCTTGGTTCTATTTTCAGGAGTTATTATTATTTTTGTTTGTTTGTTTTTTATTTTCAGGAGTTATTTAGAATAAAAAGTAGAGTTTCAAAATGTGGCAGAAGTTTCCAGTAACGTTTAAATTACTAATCAATAAATATTTTAAAATGAGGGCTCCTTTAAGCTGCTGGAATTAGTTACATGCTCTAAATAACACAATAAAGACTCAAGAATTCTTTCTGCCTCAACCTTTCTTTTATTGAACTTACTTTAGTTTTCAGAATGTCCTCCCCAATTAGAATTTTTTAACAGTTCATGGGTTTGGTTCCTGAGTTACTTTACCTCTACTGAAGGTGAGTTATTTAATTGTTGGAAAATCAGATCAACACACTTAACCATGTTTGTAAAGATCAGGAATTCTTAAGGAGAATTTAATAAGCTTTCCTCGTCAACTGTAGTTATGATCACAAGTAAAACATTAACATAACAACAGCAACAATTTTTTTCTCAAATCAAGAATTACTCCCCTAGAATATGCATCCAGACATGAAGTGACTTTTATTTATCAGAGACTCTGAGAAATAGCAACTGATTCTACTTTGGTTGCCCCTACTGTCAATGCACAGATTTCTTTTCTTTTCTTTTTTTTTCTTTTTAAATTTAACTTATTTATTCATGAGAGAGAGAGCGAGAGAGAGCGCGCGCGCCACACACAGGCAGAGGGAGAAGCAGGCTCCATTCCATGCAGGGACCCTGATGTGGGACTCGATCCTGGGTCTCTAGGACCATACCCTGGACTGAAGGCGGCGCTAAACTGCTGAGCCACCCAGGCTGCCCAGATGCGCAGATTTCTCTGTGACAATTCGCAATATATTCCTGGGGAACAAAGTTCATTGTAGTCTAAATGCAAACATATGTTTCTGTACATTAAGCAAGTATTTTAATACATTATTATTACATGAGCTAATAACAAATAGTCATCTGTCAGTGAACTAAAAAGGTACAAAGTTCACAGTAATTCTTAGATAGCTTAGTAATTACCCAGACAGCTTGTTAGAAAAGCTGTTTAAATCTACGATTATGAAATACACTGATGGCTATTTTACTCCCATGGAGTTTCAAAAGATTGTTAGTACATTTGTCTATAATTATACACAAGTTCTCAGAGTCTTCATTAATGAAATTTATATCTAAACCAGCATTGGTATTCCTTATAAATTTTACTGACTTCTTGCTAAACCCATCCTTACCTTTCCTCCTCTTATGCTCCTTTCCCATTTCTTTGGGGGGAAAAATCACAAAACAGTATGGTGATAATTAATATTTGATTTGTTTTTCAACATATATTTGCCAAATAAATTTCTTTGGGTTCTGGAAACTTCTTGAGGGAAGAAGATGTGAAAAGGTGGAAGGAAGAGAACAGAAATTAACTCCACAGAAACAGAAACTTTAATATGTTTTTTTTTTTCATTTTCTAATTATTGTTTCTCTATATCATGCCTTTATGTGTTCCTGCCACCACATATACATGAATTTACCATAGCAGCTGTGGTAGTTAATGGACTCTTAAAAGTCATGTTTGGATATAACTAAACAAATATGTATTCGTTCCCTTCTAATGAAATTACCCTTAACTGCCATCTTAAAAAGAAAGCCAGCTCCCAATTTGTTTAACTAGATTATTTAAAATAACATATACATATATATTGCTTTAGTATTAACTTTAAAAAAGACTATTAGAACAGACTTTACTCTTCTAAGGTTTTATTTCCATTCTTAAAAATACTTAATTTGGTATATTTACATTTAGCTTTTTTATTCCCTAAGGTATTTGCAGTTGTTTATCTGTTGTTTAGTAATCTGAAAATTCCTGCATATCATCATTCTGATACTAAATCATCATTCAACCCCAACCGAAGTGTTTCAATTATTTCTTTGTTCTTCTCATTTTA
Source organism: Canis lupus baileyi (assembly GCF_048164855.1). Taxonomy (NCBI): domain Eukaryota; kingdom Metazoa; phylum Chordata; class Mammalia; order Carnivora; family Canidae; genus Canis; species Canis lupus. The sequence goes on from NC_132853.1 coordinate 3,712,781, forward strand.
AGATAATTTAGATCATAAGGCAAAATTTAGATGACCCGAAGTGACATTAATTAAAGAAGCAGAAGAATTTTTTTTGCTTTAGGAAGGGTTTGTCTCCACTTAATTGTGAATTGTTTCTCCTCTATAATAATTGTTTCACTACCTACAGTCTGTGTTCCTTACTGACTCATCCTGAAGCGTTATAGTGTAGACAACATTTTCTTTTCCTGGGCATGGATATAATTAGATGAAGACATGTAGAATAGTTGGAGTATTAGCAGATAATTCTCAATTTATTTTATTTTATTTTATTTTTTGATAATTCTCAATTTTGAAAGGCATATGTAATCAAGTTTATAGAATGGGATAAAATTTCACAAGCTAGAATTTAGTGGTAATTTTCTATGTGTTTATACTATCTTTGACCCATGGAACTGAATTTTCATATCCTTTTTAATCAGAGAGAACTGTACTCATTAAATTTAATTCTGTCTAATTTTTGTCACTTTATTTTCCAGAATGTATCCATTTTAGTATGTTTTTCTGATTCCTTCTTGGGAGGAAAAGCTTCGCAAATCAAGTAACTACATTGTTTCAGTCATTATTTATTATTGTTGTCATTACTAACTCCAGTTATTGTTATGGTAGTAATAACAATTAAAGTGTTAAAATGCTACAAGATATTTAAGGTTAAAGCTGCAATAATGGACCACCAGATCTCAACAACATAGTATTTGGTTTCTATTTTAACTGTGATGCTTACTGATTGAGCTGTTCCATTTCAAAGAAACATCACAGAAATTTATACTGAAAAGATAAATAAGGATGTGCTGCCAGTAAAAGAGCTTAGATGTGTAGATAATAAGAAAAAGCCAAATTAAGCTAGTTATAGATTCCTGCCTCAAATTCCTTGCAGAATGAAGAAGGGTATAAATAATTATTTAGGCAAGTATTTTGATGATATATATATTCCAGTAAGAAACTCTTGGGAAGTCTTCCATTGTAATGTTGATCCGGAAAGCACTTCTTTCATATTAGTCTTATAACTCTAAATTCTGTGTCTCATAGTAAATTATTATGCCAATAAGGTATTTGTATTATTATACCTATTCAGTACCTTACTACATGGAAAACTCTAGAAATTAACATATCTGTTGTTCTTAAACACAAATCTATTAATCAGATCTATTAACCTGCACCATCACATCACCTCAGTGAAACAAACTGGTTGGAATGGCCACTGCAAGTGGAGAAAATGGTTCTCTCATAGGGAAATTTTTTCCTGGTTTTATGTTAGTAAATACCAACAGTAGTCATTTCAACATCTATGTTGTATCCTTTCTTTCATTTAAAGATTTTAGCAGGAACACTAATCTGAGCACTAAGAACTAATTTAGGCTTTCAATGAATATTTGTTGAATTGAATTTACACAGTTCCTTCTATTGCCTTATGAGCTAGATAAAATGCATTATATATATATATATATATTAATATGAACAATAAAATACCTTGAATGTGCTTTTGATTTTAAAGTAACCTCTCTGTATCCTTCTAACATATTTTTCTGGGCTTCAGGCTGCTGAATTAAGCAGACACGCAGAATGTGTCTTCAGTCAGCAAAATTCCATTGGTGTATCTGTCTGCATGAGATACAACACTTTGTTCTATTATAGGAAAAATTTTCAAGTCATAGTCTTGTATTTTTTTCCCTACAACTCTGCCCTTTATTTTGTGCAGCTTTGTGAATGACGGAGTAAAAGGATTTCTTTCCTTTGAAAATTGATGTGTGATTTCAGTGTTTTGATATATTTCTTACCATTATTTTCCCTATTATTAAAAAAAGACCATAAAAACTATAAACTTGTAAGAAAATGCTGTTCCTGATAAAGGTTTGTTAAAGAAATTTCTCTCCTCGTAATAAAATCAGTGATATGTGTTATTGTGTAGTATGTTTTCTCATATTCTGTGTCTGTGTTTGAAACTGGTAAATTCTCCAGCATTTCCCCTCCTAGCTTGTATGTATTCTTTGAAACCACCTTTTATGTACCCACATACCCTCAGCTTTTTTTTTTTTAATTTTTCTCTTCTTTCTCCACTTCCTATTTGTATGTTTTTATGTATGTATAACATGTACATAGGGACATATATATATATATGCATATTCAGAATATTTGTTTCAGCACTAAAAGCTTCGGTGCTTATTTTGTAAAGATAAAAATACTCTCTTTTATAACCAAAATGTGCTTATCAAAATCAGGAAGTTAACAATGATATAATATTTTATATAATCTATAGACCTGGGATCCCTGGGTGGCGCAGCGGTTTAGCGCCTGCCTTTGGCCCAGGGCGCGATCCTGGAGACCCGGGATCGAATCCCACGTCGGGCTCCCGGTGCATGGAGCCTGCTTCTCCCTCTGCCTATGTCTCTGCCTCTCTCTCTTTCTCTATGTCTATCATAAATAAATAAATCTTAAAAAAAAAAAATTAAAAAAAAAAAATCTATAGACCTTATTCAGAGTTCATCGATTTTTTCCGTTAACATCTTTTATAACAAAAGGAAAAAAATTATTGTCCAGGTTTCAAAGTAAGAACCTGAATTATATTTTGTGTCTTTTTCATCTCCTTTAATCTAGAACAATTCCTTAAACTTTGTTTGTCATGACATCGACTTTTTTTTCTTAAGAATATAGGCCATTTATTTCAGAGGACATGCTTTCAGGACTTTTTGATGTTTCCTTATAAATAGAATATTATACATTTTTGGCAGGAACATCACAGGAGTGGTGTTTTGTCCTCAATGATTAGATCAAGAGACATGTGGTGTCTCTATGTCACATTATTAGTGATAATAACTTTGATCATTACCTTCAGACTTATTTATTTTTTACAGGTTTATTGAAATATAATTGACATAAAATAAACTGTGTACATCTACCCGCAGATTTTAATGTAACTGATGAGTAAAGTTAATGATCTTGGAGGGTGGCCTTATAAATTCTGTTTTAGTTACAGGAACTTTATGAAATGTCAGGGCCATGTGCTAGCCTGGTTTGTCAACAAAGTCATTGTAGGTTGTACATATTATAAGGGGATAAATAACATGTAAAAGAAAAACAGACTAATTTTGGAGTCTTTATCTAGACTGAGTATTGGGCATCTTTGTTGTGACCAGTGGCCTTTAAAATATAGCTTCCTGGGCAGCCCCAGGTGCACGCCTGCACCCCAGGGCGTGATCCTGGAGACCCTGGATCAAGTCCCATGTTGGGCTCTCTGCATGGAGCCTGCTTCTCCCTCTGCCTGTGTCTCTGCCTCTCTCTCTCTCTCTGTATCTCTATGAATAAATAAATAAAATCTTAAAAAATATATATATATAGCTTCCTCATCTCCTGCTACTTTGTTATCACAAGTTATATTAGTAGTCCACTCTCAGATCAGTCTTAGGGATTAAAAAAAGCTATTATAAGTGGTAAAGACTGCATTAATTATAGACTATATATTGACAATTTATAAATTAAGTTATAATTTATAAATACAGACTTCAGTCAGTATTAGATAGCTAAGAATTAGGATTCCTTGGTCTATATATTTCTTAACTGACTGAGCCACCTAGGTGCCCTTGTTTTTATTTATTTATTTATTTATTTATTTATTTATTTATTTATTTATTTATGATAGTCACACAGAGAGAGAGAGAGAGAGAGAGAGAGAGAGGCAGAGAGAGAAGCAGGCTCTATGCACCGGGAGCCTGACGTGGGATTCGATCCCAGGTCTCCAGAATCGTGCCCTGGGCCAAAGGCAGGCGCTAAACCGCTGCGTCACCCAGGGGTCCCCCCCTAGGTGCCCTTGTGTGTATCTTGTATTAATTCATAAAAATCAGAATTTCAGAGTAGGAAGAAATCTTAACCATTATAATCTAGAGTTTTCCAAGCAGTATGAGATAATGAAGTATCTTAATCTCTGAGCAGCTGGCCTGGCCCTGGGATGCCTAGAGCCCTGTGCTGGTTGCCTATGTCTTCAGGTAGTCTTTTTTTAAATTCTAGTGTGCTATATAAATATTACCATTTTCTATGGATACCATGACATGAAGGATAAGGAGGCACTGACTTTGTCCAATTACTCATTTAATTTTTTAATCTTCTGTCCTGTATCTCTGCTGAATGATCATTGATTCTAGCCACTTATTTGACAAATACTTCATACCAACTTTGTGCGAGGCACTGTGCTAGATATAAGAAATATAGCAAGAAATAAGACAGATAAGCTGCTACATACTGAGCTTTTACATTTTGTTGGGGAAATAGACAAATCCAAGTAAATGAATAACAGCGTGGTAATTTAAGATTGAATAAAGTGCTGTGGATAAAACGAACAGAGGGATGAAAGATATTTAAGAACTTCAGATGGATTATTTAAAGAAGATATTTTTGAAGAAGTATCATTCAACTGGTAGGATGAGAATGATGTCAAAACATTTGGAAGAAGAGTATTCTAGGAAGAGAGACTAAAAAGTGCATAGGCCTGAATGTAGGAAAAGACTTACTGTATTTGAGGGACAGAATGGGTGCATGGGTAGCTGGAGCCTACTGTGTGAAGAAGGGAGAATGGTATGAGATGAGGCTGGGGATATGAGCAGGAGCCAGCTCACCCAGAGGCTTCTGGGCATAGTGAGGAATTTGGATTTTATTCTAAAGAGCAATGGCAAACCTGTGAAGCTTTGAAGGCCTGTCCTTTTTCAAGTTTCTTAACCTTTCTAAATCCAGGCTCTTAATCAAAAAGGCTTAATCAGGGGATCCCTGGGTGGCTCAGTGGTTTAGCGCCTGCCTTTGGCCCAGGGCGCGATCCTGGAGTCCCGGGATCGAGTCCCACGTCGGGCTCCCAGCATGGAGCCTGCTTCTCCCTCCTCCTGTGTCTCTGCCTCTCTCTGCCTCTCTCTCTCTCTCTCTGTCTATAATAAATCAATCAATCAATCAATCAATCTTTAAAAAAAAAAGGCTTAATTGTGTGTTACCTATCTCATAGGGCTTTTGTGAGGCCTACGTGAGTGAACTCCTGTATCAATGCCTAGTTTGCCCTTAATACTCTATTATAATTAGAAATGTTTTCTATTCTAGGGTAGTAACAGTTCATCAGACTAATCTCATTGTTAAATATTCTTCAGGACTATAGTTCAGGCTTTACCAGTCATGTTTCTGATTATTAATTTCATTTCCCAAGTACTTCCATACTGGAGTTGAATGAAATTCTCTGAATAGGATATATAAGTATTTATGTTAACAAAAAGAGACATCTCTTTTTTAAAGTAAATACATTTTATTCTGGTTTGTATGTCACTGGCTTATGAATTGAGTTATTAAATTTCATATCTGTGTTTATGGAATAAAGTCCACTTCTAGATCAAGTGTAGATAGAATTTAGATAGAAAGTCTGTTTTCTGGACCTTGAAGACAAACTAGGAGATTCTGGATGGTGGTAAATCACTAAAATACCTACAGTATTTACTTTCAAACCTTTTGTTGTTAATCTACAATTTTAACATTTTTCTAGTGGAAAAATATGATACGTAGTATGAATAATGTGGGACTTAAGTATTTGTAACATTGTTGCTTAACAGAATCCTAAGTAGTACCATTAATTTTCTTTCTACAACTTTAGAGTCTATTTACTGGTTAAAGTAACCTCAAACACTGACTTAGCCAATCCTGAACCATTGATCCTAAGGGAAATACAGGATTAGGTTGTTACAAGTCCCTGGTGTTAACATCTTTAAATTAATCAATGCATAATCTTGTTTTATATGTATTTGTTTTAAAAGACTCTTATTAAATATATATTCTTGATTCATTAACATTGAACTCATGGCCAACAATACTATAGCTCACAACTGAATGAAACTCTTCTAATATACTTATTATCTCTGTAAAGCACATTCCATTCTTCTTGCATTTAGGAATACTAGACAGTACTTCAACACTATGCTTGGGCGGTCATTTTAAACAGCAAAATTCCCAACAAAGAGCATAAAAGTATGAAAACGTGACACTAAATAGACTGTAAAAAGGATACTTGTTTACAGTACGAAAACAAACAAGAAGAAAGAACCTTGCCCTGTTCAATCTTAGCTGGGAGCATGCACATCTGGTAACTCAAAATTTTCTCTACTCTTTGCAAGTGCATATCTGCAAATGGCCAGTAAAGCACTGAGTATTGATTTTGGGATTACAAATAAATTTTAGTGAGTAGGTGAATTCACAAATACAGATTTGTTGTAATTGTTTAATTTTGGGAAACAATTTTTTAAAAATTTATTTTTTACAGGGGGGATATGATACAGATCAATATTTGATTAATTATTCTTACACTACTTTCTATCTTCATAATGATTTTTGGGGGCCAAATCTGTGGTTATAGCCATTTTCATTGTAGTCACTTGGTTCTCTTTGTGACTCTGGTGCAACTGAACTTCTGAGGATAGTCTAGGTTCTTTATACTCCTGAAGACAATTCTACCTCAGTATAAAAAAATAATAAAAACAAGTAAACTTTAGAACTTAGAAGAAGAATAGAATATCTGTGATCTCAGAGTATGGAAAGAATGCTTAGAACACATTACAAATCATAAATGAAACAATTGATAAATTATGTTATCAATAAGTTACATTCAGTTACATTAAAATGAAAAATTTTGTCCTCAATATAAACCATGAAGAAAATGAAAATATAAATCACAGAGCGGGAGAAGATACTGCAGTATGAATCCTTTATAAGTGAGTACTATTATGATATATAAAGAATTGCTATATATTATTAAGAAATAGACAATGTAATAGAAAAATGGACAAAAAACTTGGTTGCTTTATGAAAGAAGAATCATAAAGAATGAAAGCAATTCTGCTGTAATGCTTGTTTTGAAAATGTGGAAGTATTCCAGTGTGATTGATGTATTAGGGAATAATTGGGGCATAATGCAGATTTCACATTTGCTTAAGTGTGATTTTGTCCTTGAGAAACACTGGGTGAATGCAAAAAACTGCACCTATCTGAGATGAATTGCATGGAATATGCAAAATACATACACTTCAGACATCTTTCAGCTACCTCAATTCAATAAGTGTGGTATGAGCCACCCCCAACATGTCCACCTCTAGTATTAGAATTTTCTGTCTGATTTCAGATAACCCTACTTCCACTGCTTTACAGTAGCTCATAAGTTACAACCTTTGCAACATCTACCTGTTTAAGCAAACTTTAGGTCGGTTTCAAAGTGATATGTTCTGTTTATTGTATTACATATGTATTTCTTAATAATTTAACATGTATAAAACTGGGCTATCTTTTAGGTTTTTTCCTACTTTTTTATTAATATGTATCACTGACCTCTTTTCTCCCATAAGCTCTGTGGTTTTTATGGCACCATTTTTTTGTATAGCTCAGTGATTTTAGGGGTGCATATGTTTCACTGTGGCAGAACTGACTGTACAATACAATGTGATTCCTTTTATGTTCAAAGACATGCAAAACTAAGCTTGTATATGAATGGTGAAACTCTAAAGGGGATGAAGGGAGAGCTTCAGGGATAGGATTGGGGAGTGGTGCACAGAATTCTTTCAAAGATTATGTTAGGGGTTCCTGGGTGGCTTTCAAAGATTATGTTAGGGGTTCCTGGGTGACAGTTGGTTAACTGTCTGCCTTCAGCTCAGGTCATGATCTCAGGGTCCTGGGATTGAGCCCTGAGTTGGGCTCCTTGCTCAGTGGGGAGTCTCTTTTTCCCTCTTCCTCTGGCTCTCACCCTGCTCATGTTTTCTCTCTCTCTCTCAAATAAAATCTAAACAAAATAAAGATTATGTCAGATTGTTTCTTCAACTGAAGAGTAGGTGTATAATGGGTGATGATTGCATATTACTTTTATGCCATACATATACTTCACTGAGATATAATAATTCACATACTATGCAGTTCACGCATTTCAAGTACAATTCAGAGGTGCCTGGGTCGCTCAGTAGGTTAAGCATCTGCCTTTGGCTCAGGTCATGATTGCAACTGAGCCTCACATTGGGCTCCCTCCCTAGTGCAGGGTCTGCTTCTGCCTCTGCCCCTCTCCCCTCTTGTGTGCTCTTTCTCTTGCTCTATCTCAAATCTCTAAGAAAAATAAAGTGTACAATTCATTGGTTTCTAGTATATACAGAGATGTACAACCATCACCATGATTTTAGAGTACCTTCATTACTCCAAAAAGAAACCATATGCTTGTTAGTAGTTACTCTTCATTTCCCCCCATAACCCAGTCCTAGACAGCCACTAAAGTCCTTTCCATCTCTTTGAATTTGATAATTCTGCACGTTGCACATAAATGGAACCATACAATATATGGTCTTTTGTGACTGGCATCTTTCATTTAGCAGAATGTTTTGAAGGGTTCATTCATGTTGTCATGCGTATCAGTACGTTCTTTCTTTGGCTGAGTAATATTCCATTGTAAGGATATAGCACATTTTACCTACCTACAAATCAGTTGATGGACATTTAGGTTGTTTCTTTGTTTTGGCTATTATAATAATGCTATGAATATTTGTATACAGGATTTCGTATGGACATAATGTTTTTATTTCTCTTGAGTATATACCTATGAGTGGAATTGATGGGTATCTTTATGTTTAACCATTTGAGGGACTGCCAGACTATTTTGTACAACACCTGCGCACCATTCTATATTCTTACTAGCAGTATGCGATATGTATACTTTATATGTGTTTTAAAAAAATATCTCAGTAATTTTAATACTTTTTAAAAAAATAGTAGGGACAGTTGAAGAGAGTTGCTGTCTTTTTTTTTTTTTTAAGATTTTGTTTATTTATTCATTAGAGACACACACACACAGAGGCAGAGATATAGGCAGAGGGAGAATCAGGCTCCCCCCAGGGAACCTGATGTGGGACTTGATCCCTGAACCTCAGGATCATGCCCTGAGACGAAAGCAGAGCTTAACCACTGAGCCATCCAGGCATTCCGAGAGTTGCTATCTTTTTGTCTTTAAGTGAAGAAATAGATACTGGGATGAGAGACTCTCCAAAGGTGAGGATTCTATCACGTGATAAAATTTAGTTCAACATTTAGAGCTCTGGGTCACTGGATCTTTGTAGAACCCTGTTTTAATTTGTGGAGTAAGAAAACTTTGTCTTCAGCAGACTTTCCATAATTGCTTCTAAACCTCTCCTCATTTGTTCTCTTCTCTTCTAGGTGCTTCCTGATTTTGTACCATCCCTCTGAAGGCCTAATTGTACAGATTCCCAAATGACCCCTCCCTTGTCTTTATTTTTATAAAACTTTTCATTTTTTTCAGTGTTTGTCTCTCAGGGGCAAGTATTCTATGCTGACTTACTATTGACTGATGTTAGGTTAATGTTTTACAATTTTCAAAGGATTTCCAGTTTGAAAGATAATGTTTAAAAGAATATATCTTATGATGTAATGTTAAGCTTCCAGGGCAGGAATGAGTAGATGTGTATGTTCTGTGTGCCTGTATGTGGGAATAAATAGCTCTTCATAGTACCTGGTAAACCATGCATGTAATTCAGTGTTCCTGGTGAGGTCTTTTCACACAGCTCCATCCTGACTATGCCTGACTCTACTTTTAAGTGGAGTTACACTACTTGTGTAACTAGGCTTCTTTGGCCAGTTTTCAGTGATCACAGATTATAGTGGACTTTTGAATATTTTTATATATGTAGTTACTTAGCATCTTTTAAATACTTGTCCTCTACTGGAGAAAATGCTACTTTTAGTTTCTGTATCTCCAAGCCAGAAAAGCATTTCCTCATCTCTTTTGAAGCCAGGGCTCAGGCATATGATCTAGACCCAGCCAACTAGATGTGGTCATTTGAATTCAGAAGAGAAAAGTGTGAAGATGATACAGTATGGAACCTATTCTTAATAAAGGTGGCAGAGCTGGCATAGATACTGACTTTTGTGGGTGGCAAATGGTGGGCCTCTTAGTCACAGAACCTTTAGCTCCCAAGATAAGAGGTGTGGTTTCAGTGCCTAGTAGCAATCTTGCATGAAGATTTCAATATTGTTGCAAGTTACATAGGCAACCAGCCATCTGGGAAATTCTAAAAGCTCTGTAATATCTTTCAGAAATATCTCTTCTGCTTAAATTAGCTAGAATTGTCTCTATCTCTTTCTTGATTCCTAAGACACTTTCTTAACTGATGGTTGGTTAAATCCTTATTTGGATGATAAACATGAGGTCTAGATCTTACTTGGCTGGAGAAGGAAGGTTTGCTGTAGCTTCTTAATTGGTCTTTAAGAAAAGATACATGTTTTATGAACTCTTGAAAGCATACAAAAAGTTAGGGACTAATAAACAGCCGTGTACCCACATCCAGCTTCATCAAATGTATATACATTTAGCTACATTTGCTTCAGCTCTTTTAAAGAAGTAAAACATTACAGATATGGTCACTTACTTGACTCTTCATTGACAAGGTTTGCTTTGTTCTTTTCCATCTATAAACTTAAGAGTTTCACATTCTATTTCTGTTATTTTAGTGAATATGAGCATGGTATCTTATCAGAGTCCAAAGTTATTTAGTCTCTTACCTTTCTGATTGATATAAGGACTTGAAAACTTTCAGTCATCCCGCCTGCCCGTCTTACATCTAGGTGTAGGTTGCAAATAATGAAAACCCCAAATACTATTATTTAGGTAAATCAAGATTTCTAATACAATTTGGTCAGCAACTCATTAATGTTGGGACCATTGTCTCTGTAATTTTCATAGTCTGTGAGAGCCCTTCAGGCTATCTTCTGTGTCATTTTGACACATCTTCATTATTCCGTGAGCCATTCCTTACATTCTGGCCCAATAAGATGTTCCAAGCTTATCTTATATTTTCCTTGCCTCAGTGCTAGAATCAGCCATATTCTCTAAGTATCCTTGGTTCCATTTATTTATTTATTTATAAAAATTTTTTTTTCCATGGTACCTTTTAATGGAAACCAAGATACACATACAAGGTATGTTCATTGCTATGGGATGTTGCTGCTTCTGTGTCTCTTTAATGAAAAAAATCTAGAGAATATACACACACAATACATACCTACGCATACAACCAGAACAAATTAAAATCAATATCTTACCTGTTTATCTAGAAAACCATGAATCCACTTCAGTAGCACAATGTTCATTCTAATTTTCTCCTGTTTCTCATGTTTGTAACTCCCTTATTTGCTAGTGTGAAACCTGTTTTCTATTAACTTAGTATATTTAATTATTAGATCAGTCCTCCCCAATTATAACTAACCTCTTGTCACTGCTTGCTTCTCCTCCCTAGTCTTATGTCCTCACCATCTTACCATTCTTAGGTTCCAGTACCTAAAATGGTTGGATCCTCTCCCCATCCCCCACTGCAACCAATGAATATTCTTTTCACCTTGAGCAGGCTTCCCATAGCCCACAGTACGCCACCATTGGCAACTAAGCAAATACTCTCCAAAACTCCCTTTGGGAACTGCCAACCCTGCGTTGGATGTGCGTCCTTCTCCACCTGCCTTCAGTCATCTGCCTTGCTTAGTCCTACCTGAAACCTTTGTACTAAATTAGATAAATCCTTCCTTCCTTCATCTTCTCCCTTCCTTCCCTCCCTTCACAGATACAGATCTTCCTCCTATCTTTAAGAATATCACTGAGGATATTTTAGATCTTTTCTTTTCTTTTCTTTTCTTTTTTTTTTTTTGTCTGCTATGTGCATTGTCTCTTTTTCCTCTGAATTATATGTATATATTTTTGTTTTGGTCTAGCTTTCATGTTAGAGACATTCCTCAAATGTCTGGTGATCCTTATCTGCTTATTCATTTAGTCCTATGGCTTTAAATATTAATATGCTAATACTTCCCAAGATTATATTGCCATTTCGATCTTCTCCCCTGAATTCTGGACTCATCCAGTTTCCTGCTCAGTATCTCCACTTGGATATCTTTTTTTTTTTTTTTTAAAGATTTTATTTATTTATTTATGCATGAGAGACCCACAGAGAGAGAGAGAGAGGCAGAGACACAGGTAGAGGGAGAAGTAGGCTCCATGTGGGGACCCCGATGTGGGACTTGATTCCGGGTCTCCAGGATCACAGCCTGGGCTGAAGGTGGTGCTAAACTGCTGAGCCACCCGGGCTGCCCTCCCCTTGGATATAAGCATCCAGTCAGCATATCAAAAATGGGATTCTTGATTTTCTTGATTTTTTTTCTGTAAACATTCCTTTCCTCATTTTAAAAAAAAGATTTTATTTATTTATTTGACAGAGAGTAAAAGAGAAAGCACGAATGGGGGGTGAGAGAGGGAGAAGCAGCCTCCCCGCTGAACAGGGAGCCTGATTTGGGGCTTGATCCTAGGACGTGGGGATCATGACTTTCATCAGAAACTTAACTGACTGAACCACTCAGGCACCCCTCCCTTCCTCATTTTAGTAAAGGCCAATATCACTTATATAGTAGTTCATGCCAGAAGCTCTGGAGTCACCTATGATTTTTCTTTTTCTCTTACAGCCAATATTCACTCCATCAGCAAGGTCACTTTTTTTTTTTTTCCTTAAAATAATCAGACTCTGAAAGGTCAAGAAGCAAAGACATCCCTGGAGCACTGTGCACAACTAGTACCCAGGTTTTAGTCTCTAATACCATCCCCTACTAAAACCAAGCACCTTGGAGAACTGGGTGATTCTAGGGCTGGGGCACAGTATGTATAAGATGATCCTGGAGTATGGAAGATGTATGGAAGTATTGAAAAAGATGGTGAGAACATGTCACAAGGACATAGGAGCCGGTTTGAAGAGTTTCCATTTGCCAAGCCTGGGACAGTTTGAGCTCCAAAGTAGTTAAATGCAGAAATGAATTATAAACTGTTGGAAATAATAAAAATTCATGAATTCACACTGATAAGGGGCAGATAAATAAATAACTGGGTGAAGAGGGAGTGCTCTTACAGTCAAATGCAGAGACCTAGTGTTGAAGGGAAAGGCTGCTAGAGTTGGAAAATCATCTTTTCATAATCCTTATAGTTAAGATTGGATCAGGTAAGAATCATCAACAAATTCTAATATAGGGGGAAATTTTATTTAGGAGTAGAATATCTGTGTAGTCTTAAAGTGTCTCCCTAGAGATTGAGTGACAAGGGGGAAAAAGTAACATCAGTAGTACTGTGTAGAAATCAGACAATACCTTGATCAGGTGATCAAGTTAACAGCACCAGTGAGGGACAGATGGACATTCTGTGCCTCCAGATGTGATACCCTGAGAAGGTTACATCATCTGTACTTCTCTGAGAATACATAATCTGAATCTAATCACCAGAAAATGTCAGACAAACCCAAATGAGATACATTCTATTTTAAAATGGGAGGAGAGGATTTGTTCTTCAAAAATGTGCGTCATAGATGTTCTAGAAATGTTCCAGATCAAAGGAACCAAAGAGATTGGCAGCTAAATGCAGTATCTAATCCTAGACTGAATCCTGAGATGGAGGGGATAAAATGCTAGGACATTATTGGGTCACCTGACAAAATTGGAGTACAAATAGTAGATTAGGTAAAAGTATAATATCATGTTAAGTTTACTGAAGTTGATAACTGTACTGTGATTATGTAAGAGAACATTGCATTTTTAGGAAATACTAATATGATTCGGGGAAATGGATTATGATATATGTAACTTACCCTTAAGTGATTCAGAAAAGAAATTTTGTGTATATAAATGGTATGTGTATGCTCGTGCATGCCTGCATACACTTAATAGAGAGGTGTGAAGTGTTGTTAATAGATAAATAGCTGAATCTGGTAAAGGATGCATGAGTGCTCTATGTACTATTTTTATTTTTGCTACCTTTTTATGTTTGAAATTATTAAAAGCAAAAACAAAAGTGTAACCCTATTCTCACTCCTTACTTCTTCCTTGTTGTTAAGTGACCTTTATGTATTGCTTGGACTACTCCAGTAGACTTCTAGCTGGTTTCTCTGCTTCCACCCATGCTACCCTAATGTCATTTCATCACACAACTGGCAAAGTGATTATTTCAAAACATAGGTAATAGAGCTCTTCTTCTCATGGCTTACCATTTTACCAGAAATGAAAATTTAGTCCATAACTAGAGTCTTCAAGGCCTGTCTGCTGTGGCCTACTTCAACTTCTCTGATATTACCCCCCCATCACCCTGTGCCACTCATTTTGCTCCAGCTGAACTGTCCTCTTTGGGTTCCTTCAGTAGACCAAGTGTACTCTTCTTTCAGGGGTTTTATACTTGCTCTTCTCTCTTCTTGGAATACTTTTATCTGTGTGGTTCCTACCCTTCCTTCTGACCTTTACTGGAACCTGTCCTCATCAGAGCTACTCTACCTGACTTTCCAAGTCAAAACATTTCTCCTTCCCCCTACCCACTACACTCTATCCTTCATCCCTGCTTTTTTTCTACTTCTGTTCTACTTTTTGCATTTGTTTATCATTTATATTCTTTTTTTAACCATAAGCTTCTTGGGCAGCCCCGGTGGCACAGCGGTTTAGTGCCGCATGCAGCCTAGGGTGTGATCCTGGAGACCCAGGATCGAGTCCCACGTCGAGCTCCCTGCGTGGAGCCTGCTTCTCTCTCTGCCTCTCTTTCGCTCTCTCTGAATAAATAAATAAATAAATACATAAATCTTAAAAAAAATAAACATAAGCTTCTTGAGAGAGGGACTTTGTTTTATTCTTTTTTTTTTTTTAATTTTATTTATTCATGAGAGACACACGGAGAGAGGCAGAGACATAGAGGAGGAGCAAGCTCCTTACAGGAAGCCCAATGTGGGACTCGATCCCTGGATCCGGGATCATGTCCTGAGCTGAAAGCAGATGCTCAATCCCTGAGCCACCCAGGCAACTCTGTTTTACTCTTTACTGTATCCCCAGTGCTTAGAACAGTGCCTGGCACATAGTAGACTCTCAGTACATGCTTGAGAATAGAAGAATAAGCTTCCAGGCACTTAAAAGCTGATTGAAAACTCACTGTGTGTGAGTAGGGCTTCTTGGTTTTGGTAGTCTTCACTGTAGGGTCATGGGTTTGGTGTATGGACATCCAGCTGTCAGATCTGTGTCTCTTAGGTCCTTCAGTTCTCTTGAGAGATTTGCACTAATCTCCTAGCTGGAAGGATGAGAAGGTGGGGGTGGTCTGTAGGTCTGGCTCCTGATATTCTGGGAACAAAGTGGGGCTCTTTCTTGTCTGTTCTCATGCTCTTTGTTCTTGGAGATTTGTGTGTTCCTCCTCCCCTTTTATTGTCCTTGTAGGATTTCAGTTAGGAGTGGAGGCAAACAAGTGTGTTCATTTCATCAATCCAATTGGTTCTTTCAGTAGAGGGCAGGCTTCTTATGTCACAACAAAGAAAACTCCTGCTTGTTCCTGTATGATACTTAGGAAAACTGCAGTTGACTTGAGAACTGACATTAAGTCATGCCTGTTGATTGAAAGGAGAACTTTTCAAATGATGAGTGTTTTAGCCACTAGTCACTTGTGGTGATTGAGGACTTGAAATGTGGCTTGTTTGAATTGAGGTGTGCTGGGAGTGTAAGATATACACCAAGTTTTAAATACTGAAATGGTAAAATATCTCATTAATTGTCTTAAAATATTGATTGAAATGGTAATATTTTGGGTATATTGAATTTCTATGTTACTGATGTTAATTTTATCCATTTCTTTCTGCTTTTTAAATTTTTACTACTAGAAATTTAAAATAGCCTGTATGGATTACATTATAATTCGTTTGGACAACACTACTGTAGACAACTAAGACAAACATACCTGTCAGTAGTGGTCCTGGATCCTAGAAAACCATGAAAGGGTCAAAATTAGCAGATAGAATTTGTTTCCCAAGGATGGACACTTTTATGTTTGACTTTGCTGTTATTGTACTTCTGTATACTTTAGAAAGAGCTATTTTCCTTGTTAGTTTTTAACTTTATATAGATTTGAACTTGCCAATTTGGTTAGTCACCTTTTTTTGCTAAATTGCTAGTAAAACTCTAGAACAGAACAGAGTAGATCCTAATTTTCCCAAACTGTACTTTTCTATTTA
Organism: Canis lupus baileyi; assembly: GCF_048164855.1. Lineage (NCBI taxonomy): Eukaryota > Metazoa > Chordata > Mammalia > Carnivora > Canidae > Canis > Canis lupus. The sequence goes on from NC_132853.1 coordinate 3,728,848, forward strand.
AGAGTAGTGCTGTAACCCAGATACACTTGGCTCCCAGGATTTTTAGTTCTATAGAATAATTCCAGAGAGCACGAATAGTCTGAAAATGTTCTTCTTTCACAAATATAGATAGTTCTTCTAATTGCCTGAAATTAACTTATAGAAAGGCCTACCAACGAAAACAGAAATGGAGACTACTCCCTTTTGAGTGTCCAATGTATAATATTCATGATTATTGACTAGTAGTGGATCAATTTGGCCTTAAAGCCAAATTGATCACACTAGTATTCTTATAGCTGTATTGGACTTTTACTTCTCCACAGAGGCACAGATTATAGTCTGGCATTCATTTTTAATTTTATGAAGAGTGTTTCAAATTAAAACCTATCAGATCACTCTCCGTCCTCTGAGACATTAATGTGGTCCTTATATAATTAAGCCATCCACCATTCAAGCCGATTAACAACTTCCAGAATAGGAATTTGAGGTTGAAAACGCTATTCCCAATTGCCATTCTTCAGCCTGAAGGATTAGGGAATTCTAGCTCCTCGTTTCTGACTCATCTTTTATCAGAATGCCGAAAAAGAAAATCATTCTTATTTCTCAGTTCCATTCCTTTTTCCTGACTTGTGTGCTTAGGAAGATAATTTTTCCTCAAGATCTAAAGAATTAGATCTATTTTTTTTTTTTCTAAAGGTTGAAAGATATCAGAGTAGGTAGCCAGATTTTATGGCTCCCCAGCTAACTTTCTGGGTCAATCCATTTTCAAAAGAATCTTTTTCAAATAGCAGATAATTTTAATACAAAAATATTCCCCTTTCAGAGTTGAAAAAGTTCTGTGGCCTCTTCTTCATCTTTCCTTCCCATAGACTCACTCTTCAGAGAGAGCATTTCATCTATTTTTAGCTTTTCTGCTAGTTACCCACCCGAAATATAAATCGTATTTTTAAACTAGTTCTGTCGTTTTTTTCATGGTAAACTATTTGGTTTATTTTTACTACCTCCTTTCCTCCTCTTACTCTCCAGTTTTATAAGTTATAGTATTATTTTTAGTTCTGCTACAGTTTATTTTTCCATGATGTATAATCTATTTCCTAACTTTGATTCCATCAATATCAGGTTGTATTTCTTGACTTTCATGATGTAATATGAGGAAGTTAGTGTCCCATCCTCTGTTATACTTTTAATTTTACATTTTAATTTTTGGAGAACAGTTGTCTGTCTTTATCCCAGGGGCAAATGATGTTCTTTGCAATGGCTGAATATGTGTGTGCAAACTGGGGAGGGATCAAATGGCCCAGGTGTTCCTCACACCTTCTTTTAATTTACTAGCCTATCTCCCATTGCTGTTTTCTGTCCCAGCTTTTGGCATCTCCCAGTCTTTTTTTGTTGTTGTTGTTGTTTTAAAGATTTTATTTATTCATGATAGAGAGAGAGAGAGCCAGAGACAGAGAGAGAGAGAGGCAGAGACACAAGCAGCGGGAGAAGCAGGCACCATGCTGGGAGCCTGATGCGGGACTTGATCCTGGGACTCAGGGACCACGCCCTGAGCCAAAGGCAGGCACTGAACCACTGAGCCACCCAGGGATCCCCGATCTCCCAGTCTTTGCCGGGAAAATGGACTCCTACTTCCACTGCAGCTCTTTCTCATTCTTAAATTTGGGTCTCCTCCACTATGGTGTATTTCTCAGTGTAGTCTCATTTGCCATCTGTCTTCCAGAAACTTATCAAAATGTGGTCTTCTGCAGCCCTTCTACCCTTCTTAATGGATTTATACCCTTTGCTGTCCTATCATTGGGAATTTGGAAGGGAAAAGGGGAGATTGAAACACATGTGCTCAGTTGGCTATCTTGAATACTTGGCTTTTTAATTATCTTAAGTTGTTCTTGAATATTGTTACAGTACCTTTGTACTCTTCAAAGTGCTCTTACATAATCTATTTAGTCCTCGTGACAACTTTTTTTTTTAAGATTTTACTTATTTATTCATGATAGACATAGAGAGAGAAAGAGGCAGAGACACAGGCAGAGGGAGAAACAGGCTCCGTGCTGGGAGCCTGATGCGGGACTTGATCCCGGGACTCCAGGATCACGCCCTGGGCAGAAGGCAGGCACTGAACCATTGTGCCACCCAGGGATTCCCCCTCATGACAACGTTTGATGTAGGTGGGAGATGTTCTTGTTTTATACAATAGGAAACTAGGATTAGAGGGGCTAAGTAAAGGATTTATTGAAGGTCACTTGCCTAAGTAAGTTGCAGAACTGGAATAAAGAATAGAGCCCAAATCTTCCCACACATGATATAGTTAGCTCTGTTTTTATTATATTAGTTTTGATTGGGTCCAGAGTTATCATTGTCCTCAAGTTTTTAGTTTTTAGTTTTAGTTTTAGTCTTTCCTCTTTTGTCCCCTCCTTCCTCTCTCCATGGTCTTTTTACCTTAATCTATCTTTAGAATCTATCTTAAGCTATCTTTAGAATCAGGTTTATTGAGTTGTACAACTCCAGGTTGCATCATTTATAAAATACTCTGAATGGTGCCTTCTAGAGTTGTGCCAAAAGGCAGCCCTACTAGACTTATCTAAGAATTCATAGGATATGAATCATTGTAAGTTTGAGTCTTCAGCCTTGATTCTGACTCTCCGTAACATCTTATGTCTTATTTATTATTTATTTATTTATTATTATTATTTATTTTGTTTGACAAAGTTTAAAAGTTGCTATTTATTCAGGGTGCCTGATTGGCTTTGTCAGTTAAGCATCTGCCCTTGGCTCAGGTCATGATCTCAGGGTCCTGGGATAGAGCCCCTATTTTGTGCTCCCTGCATAGCATGGAGTCTTGCTTTTCCCTCTACCTCTCCCCCATCCACCCCAGTTCGTGCGTGCATGCTCTCTCAAACAAATAAAAAATACTATTTGCTCTACTGTCTACTTACCTCACACAGAAGATACAAGGAATATTGGATTAAAAAATTATAATGAGTTCCATGGAAATAAGATCTTATGACTATAGTGTGTACTAGTTGTACATGATAAATAGTACCCGAGTCCCAGCTTATAAGTATAAAATATTTCTTATAGTTATAAAGTTTGAAAATGAGCATTACGTGCTTGTTACTATACTTTTTTTTTTTTAAATTGTGTTTATACTTGTGGTTCACCTTTTTTTCAAAGAGCAATTTTATTATTTGGGTCCATTGCATATACTAGCTTGTTTAAAATGTTATCAACTTGACAAAAACTTTCTTTAATCTTGAATTTTCCTTTACATAATTCCAAATCTAAAGCTAATGTTTTCCTTTTTAATTCTTCAAGAAAATGTTGATCTTTATTTTGTAGTTAAAGTTTTTGATTCTTGCTGTAATAGAAGAATTTGACATATGTGGAAATAGGAAACATGCAAATACTATTGATTTTCTTCCCTGGTTATAAGAAAAGAGTTTAGATGTAGATATTGACAAATCTTTATCCATGAATGGAAATGTAGATCTAGTATAATCTTGTACTATCTATTTTTAAATTGATTTTAGATAAAAGTTTTTATTGAAAAGTTAAAATATAAAATAGGAAGAGCTTCCTAAGTTTAAAACAACTGCTGGGATGCCTGGGTGGCTCAGCAGTTCAGTGTCTGTCTTTGGCTCAGGGCGTGGTCCCGGGGTTCCAGGATGGGGCTCCCTGTGAGGACCCTGCTTCTCTCTCTGCCTGTGTCTCTTCCTCTCTGCCTCTCATGAATAAATAAAAAAAATCTTAAAAAAAAATAAAATGTCTCTGCACTTTTTTTGTGAATATTATCTTCTACTACATTTAATTGTTTTTTTTTTTAAGTTATTATTTCCTGTGGAAGCTGTAGTTTACATTCTTGGAGGAGTAAGGTGGAATTTGTACAGATTTCTGGAAAATGTATTTTAAAAAACCCAAAAGAAATCTCTTCCCATTCATCATTTCATTCTCCTGTATCCTCTAGTGCCAGGCTTTATACATAAGTACATAATAAATGTGTGCACTGCACTCAGTTGAAATTTTTACTGTGGGATTGAAATCAGCCCTGTGAAAGAGTGGAGAAAACAATTGACCACGCTGGATGTGCAGCCCAAACTATTGTTTAGTCTCTGGATGTATTACTCTGATTTTTGACTTGCAGGATTTTTAGAATTCCTGGTTGTTCCTAACAGGCTGGTCGGCTTTGCTTCACCCAGCTTATTTGGCTGTGGTGTTAAATAGGATCTTGGATTCTGGGATTAAGGAATGTCTTAAGATGTTTTTTTCTGTTTAGCACTCTTCTCTACTTTCAAATTCACTACTTAGAGCTTTAATAAAGGGGTTTTTTAAAGTAAGACAAAACTTTGCCCTCTCTCTTACTAAACCTGTAGCACCTGGCAGCAGGAAAAAGTATAGTGGGACTTATTGGCACCATGGTGCAGAGCATTGAAGAATTCCATATTGTGACAACACATCAAAATAAATTGCTGTCAACAGACCAAAACACCAAGTGCTGTGATTCTGTCTGACGTGTGAAGATTCAGACAGGCTGTCTTGACAAGTTGTGGTGGAGCACCTGCATTTGACAGAAGACAGTGATATAAATCTGATTTGCCTGATATGAAGCACCTAGATATAGTTAATGCTGGTGACAATAAGTCTGCATAAAATTTTTAAGACATGAGTCTAGTTTTATTTTGCCTCTATTATGTGGTATTATTTTTTTGGTCACATTTTGATACTCGGTTCCCACTTATTTTTGTAGTTTGGCTTTGAAATATAAATTTAGACTATGAAAAATATAACAAATTAAGGTTTAAGTCAGTCTTTTTTTTTTTTTTTTGGTTGTATTGTATAAGGCTATACCATTGCAGTTGTTCAAAGCAGAAGAAATGCAATGAAATTTTATTTTATACTAGTCATAAAAGTAATCATAGTTGAGGTTGTATTAATTTTGTAACTTACATTCAAAATACTGAAAACAGTGGGTTAAAAGTCATGAATTACTATAAATCTTGTTTCAAGTTGTATTTGGCTTTAAAGCCTCCAGAAGAGATAGAATCATTGAATAGGTGGTTAATTTTTACCTTTCATTACCAATAAATGATAACTTTTTATAGTACCAGCATATATCACAGCTCATTTAAGAATGTGTAAAACATATCATAGCTCTGGAGTTTAATTATAGAACTTCCTACTAGCTTCTCTCTTTCAGTTCTTCATGTAACCACGGATACTTCTTTCTGACGGCGGTACACTAGTACGAAAACACATAGAGATAGAAATTTCAATTACGTTTTTCTAATTACATCTTAAGATTTAAGAAGTGTTAACAGTGGGCTTTTAGTTGGGAGAAAGAATCCTTTTAAAAGCAAAGGTTCCTAAAGAGAGTTTAGGTTACATTTTTGAAAATTGAGGGCAATTTTTAAAAATGGAAATGAAGACAAGGTAATGTTAATTGTCATCTTTTCATTCTTTTATAGTAACTTACTTGTTTGTATCATTCATGGTAAGACTTGTCATTGTCCAGATACAGAAATCTATTCAGTTTTCCCTGGTTTCAAATATACTATTTCTTATTTAATTAATTTTTATCTCTTCTGAAGATTAGTTTCATATTATAGCCAATTGTTGCCCAATGGTGTTGAAAAACATAGAGAAAGAATTCAGGTATTCCCCAAAGTTGAGAAATCCTGAAAATCATACTGTCCACTATATGATTTTTAAAGGCATAAATTATTATTATTTTTAAAATTACCATTCATTCTTGACTCTATTGTTATTTTATCCCTTAAAGGCTGCTAATGAGAAATAGAGCCTCATTATGATTTTAAGGATGAGAAAGGAAGGCTTTTAATTAATGATATGTAAATGGTCTTGAATTGATTATGTTAGAATATCAAGAGAGATGGGTAGAAGCTGTGGTGTAATATATTTTAATTAAGAATTAATTAAAAATGATGGCAATTTCATAAAGCCTCACAGAAAATAGTGGAATTTACTTTCTGTCAGGAGTAAATTAGCCTGTGATTAAATAAAGGGCCTGCATTAATAGTGGAGCTATTTTTAAATTGTGCTGTGAAGAATTATGTAGTTTTTCCTAAATAAGTAAAATTAAAGTTTAATATTTAAAGGTGGATTGTAAACAGTGGCAGAGAACTACCATGCTTGCAAACCTAATATATTGTTAGAAAATTTTTGTGTAAATACTTTTATCCTCAGCATATACACTGTGGGCTTTAAAAAGATGGGTTTTATCCTATTGTCCAATTGGTGGTGGGGCAAGGAGTACTCTTATAGGTAGCCTTAATGGTGTTTTTCCTTTAGGTTTATTTTACAGAAGATCTGGGAAAATTCTTTATTAATCACTTAAAATTATTTTTAAAGGAGATACTCTTGAGGGGAGGGTTGTTCTTCTCTAGAGTTGGAAAAACATTTCTTACTTAGATGTGGTTTTTCTTTGTAAATAATAATACTTTAACTAAGGGTGATAGTGCCTCATTCAAAATGCTAAAATCTATGTATTTCTTCATGTTGAAACTTGATACTTCCTTGAGCATGCTTTATATTCAGATTTAACAGGTGACATTCTTTTTATAAAAAAACTTTTCCATTTAGAAAAGTTTTTAAAATGAAACTGTGTTTGATTTTAATTTGGATTGTAATTTGACCATAGTAAAACAAAAGCTGTATAGTTTAATAGATGTATATATTTCATTAATGTTTTCCTGTACCTTTATATAAGGTACTATCTCAGTGTTGTAACTGATTGCATTGGATTATTATGTAAAATTTAACATAATGCATTGTGACATCCTCAACCTTAATTCAGTACTCTTACTTATGAAACACATATTAATGAGTAGTTGAATTGGGGGATTTAATAGATAATCTGTCTCAGCAGTTGTATTATTTGGGTATACTTTGTATATTTGTATATAATTTGTATATACCTGTAGGTTTTTTGTTTTTTGCTAAGTAGCCAAAAAATTATTTTTTCTTTGTTAATAACGTACCATTCACTAAATCTCCCTGCCTATGGCAAACCTACTTAGCAAGTATGTATCTTGCATGTGAAGGTTCATAGTATAGGCATATTTTGTGAGGCCACTATGGTGTTTGAAACCCAGAAATACAGTTGTAGGAAAGGGAGGGAAGTGAGCATTCCCTGGTTCCCTCTGTAAGTGACTATTACTGTGGATTATTAACATTTTCAAATTTGCTCCAGTCACTATAGTATATAAAAATATACACACTATTTAAAAAGTTATGATTCTCTGTATTTACTTTTATTCACTTGTCTACTCAGAAAATAGATTTTATGCACCTCTCTGTGCTAACACTATTGCTTTTATCTTAATGATGATTTTAAGTTGCAAAGGTAGTTTCAAAAAGACTGAACTTAGCCTACATGTTAATACTGCTCTTTTTAAAAGGGAGAGATTTTTTTTTTTTTTTTTTTTGTGACAGTTTTAAAGAATGTTTTCTATGTTAGGTTTGGGAACAATTTTTTATATCACATGGTTCCTAAGATAGTTTTAGAAGGCTAAATAGTCTATTAGTGCCTCAGAATTTCTGTGGTAGCTACTTTGGATCATTTTTCTTTTTAAGAAAAATTCAAAAGGATCCAGTACATTTTTATTTTTGAGTTCGGAAGTAGAAAAGAATGGCAAGAGAATGAACTATAGATCCAGTAGGGAAAAGGTAAGAGATTTAGGAGGTATTATAGAGAAAAGAAGGCTAAAAAGGGTTGAAGGATTTTTATAAGATCAGTGTCAAAAAAAAAAAGATCAGTGTCAAGTATTTGATTTCTGTATATTATTATTATTATTACTATTTAAAGTGTATATTATTACTGATATTATTTTTCTTTTGTACTTCATACTTGTCTTTTTATTTATTTATTTATTTATTTATTTATTTATTTATTTATTTATTTATTTATTTATGATAGTCACACAGAGAGAGAGAGAGAGGCAGAGACACAGGCAGAGGGAGAAGCAGGCTCCATGCACCGGGAGCCCGATGTGGGATTCGATCCCGGGCCTCCAGGATCGCGCCCTGGGCCAAAGGCAGGCGCCAAACTGCTGCGCCACCCAGAGATCCCAATACTTGTCTTTATTAATAAAAGATGAAACATAAGGAGGTGACCTTAAAATGAAAGCAGTTAAGATTTTGGTTGACTTTGTGAGTTACTTGACCACTCAGGTTTGTGAGTCTGTGTCTCTTGATTTCTTTTGGAAATGTGTTAAATATGCCTATACTTAGGGATCTTGAGCAGAAGCTTCCTCCGGGGCCCTCTATTTCTGTCATCCCATATTACTGTATTGATCCCGTATTTGCAAGGAAGGTATGCCTTTAATTTCGTGAGAATGAAATATCCTAATTAATTTGTGCTTGGCACAGGACATGTAGACTTCTTGTTGCTGTTTTCCTAGTGGCTCAAAGGAAAAGAGACCTCTGTGGTAGTCTCTAAGGTATATTTTAAGTCTAGTGGATCAGGTCTCCTCTATAGGGACATTTACAAGGTATTGAAAGATAATATATAGGCCTACTGTGACAGAATTTAAGTTAGAATCTATATGATGAATTAGATTTAACTAAAGATTTTACTTTTATTTTACTTTTTAATCCTTGTTGCTTTCTAGAGAAAGGGAGAAAATTAAATTTTCAAGAATCCCTGTTCTCACCTCTGCTTTCTGTAGCTCCCGCTGTTACAATATAAAAGTGCTTTGTACCATTTATTGAGAACTTATTATTTGCCATGTCTTATGAAAAGTCCTTTACATGCCTTAGTTCATTTAATCTTCATATCAACTCTGTGATGTAGGTCATTGGTTCCCAAAGTATGTTTTCTGGACCTCTTTCCATGCTACACAGAATTATTGAGAACTGTAGGGATCTTTTGCTTATGTAGATTAATATATCTCAATATTTACTATCTTAGAAATCTCTAAAATTGATTAGGTTATTATAAAATAACAATAATAAACTGTATTTTGACACAAATAACATTTTAAAAATAAAAAACCACTCACTTTCCAAAAGAAAAAATTAGGAGAGTGTTATCTTTTTTGTAAGTTTTGCAGATACCTTTTTTATTTTTTAAAGATTTGTTTATTTGACAGAGAGCACAAGCAGGGAGAATGGCAGGCAGAGGGAGAAGCAGGCTCCTTATTGAGCAAGGAGCCTGATGGGGGGCTGGATCCCAGGACCCTGGAATCACGAGCTGAGGAGAAGGCAGCTGCTTAACTGACTGAGCCACCCAGGTGCCCCTTTTGAAGATCTTTTAATGTCTGACTTCAACATCTGGGTTCTTATATATCTGTTCTGCATTCAGTCTCTTGTGATCTTATACACTTCATGAAACCCTTTGTAAATTTCATTGTATTCTCATGGGCAAGTAAGAGTATAAAGGGAAACAACATCTTAGTAATATTATGAAAATAGTTTTGACCTTGCCCAACCTCTGAGGATGCCTTAGGGACGGACCCAAGATCCCTGTGCCACACTTTGAAAACCACTGATTTAGTAAGTATTCTTATTTTACAAATAAACATTATTGTTTATTTCTGATATGCTGTACTGCTATCAAGTATTCATTTTTCTTTGTCCTATTTTCTCTCAGTTTTAGCATCAGAGAATCAATCCATGATTGTGACATCACCAAGTTTAATCTACTAGCTTACCTTATTTTAGAATCTAATTTGAGGGCGCTTTGGTAGAATATCCTGTAAATCTATTTAATTTTGCATTGGAAGACAAACATTCTAAATGTTAACTGAGGGTGACAGTTTTAACTAGTTCAATTCTAGCATCGTATCTTTGAATGAGAAAGGCATTGACATTAATAGTTAACTAGTTCCAAAAGTTAGAACATTTAGTTTTGGGGGAAAACTACTCAAGTTGAATATAGTGCAGAGATTCTAGCCCAATAAATTCCTTTATTCACTATAATCTTAGCAAATTCTGGGGATGATTTTTACCTAATTGAAAATTTCCTGGCTCAAATCTTTTGTATGTAGGGTTCTTTATTTGAAAAAAGAAAGGAATAAAAAAGCAAAAAGCTTCCTTACTTAAAATCCAAATAATTTATTTACTGTTCTCATATCTTATTTGTCATGATTGGTAGGAATAACCTTCTTTCCTCAAAATGTTTTTATGCAAAGTTTGAGACAGGATTGAAAATCAGATATCATGTAAGTGCTTGGTGACTCTAGCTTGTCTGGAGTATTCACTGATTAATGTAGGGTCATTGGTGATTAGGGGAATCTTTCCTTTGAAAATATATCTATGATTATAAATGCTACAAAAACATAATAATGGTAATATCAGTGCTAAGTATTTAGACAGTTCAACTTATTGTGTGAGGACCTTATTGGGAAGAATAGATTGCTCTGTCCTTCAATTATGGGCATAATTTTTAACCTAACAAAATTATGGAGTATATAAATGAATACATTTGCATAAGGTATTGCTAGAAATTCTGAAGTAAAGGGTCATCTAGGGTATATGCAATTTCTATATTTTAATTTTTTATTATGAAATATTTCAAGCACACAGCCATCCATATTCCCTTTTGCTAAATTTAATAAATGTTAGCATTTTGGCATACCTGCCTTAGATATTTAATAAGAAATAAACCCAGTTACATATGGTTGAAGATTTCCCACACCTTCAGCTCACACTAACTTTCCTACCTACACAAAAGCAGCACTTATCTTACAGTTGGTGCATATGCTCCTCATTTGCATTTAAAAAATTTAATATATCTATGTGTTCATAAATAATACATAGCATTTTTAGCATTGATATAAATTACGTATAGTACATGTATGTGTACATATATAATGTAATGTATATTGAATATGTAATGTATATATTGTTTTATATCTTGTTCTTTTTCCCTCACCATTGTTTTCTGAGTGTATGCAAGTTTGTGGATCGATCTCATTCGTTTTAGCTGCTTTGCAATATTCCATTGTGCAAACAAACTTCATATGCATTTCATTGTTGATGGACACTTAAATTGTTTCCAGACTTTTGCTATTATACATATGCTTGCACACATAATTCATGTCTACATCCAAGAACTTCTCTGAACTGTGTACTTGTAAATAGAAATGTTAGGGGCAGCCTGTGTGGCTCAGCGGTTTAGCGCCTGCCTTCGGCCCAGGGCGTGATCCTGGAGACCCCGGATTGAGTCCCACGTCGGGCTCCCTGCATGGAGCCTGCTTCTCCCTCTGCTTCTCTGTCTCTGTCTCTCATGAATAAATAAATAAAATCTTTAAAAAAAAAAGTTGGGTTATAGAATATTTAATCTTACTTGCTGTTACTAAATTGCTTTCCAAAGTGGTTATACCAGTTTATATTACTACCCAGCAGTAAAAATGTTTGATACATACCTTTGTTCTAGAATTATGCACTTATTTTTCAGAATCAGAAACTAAAAAAAAAAAAAAAAAAAAATCAGAAACTAAATTCATTTAGGACTTTAGTCATCTATCTTTCTGTGTTGGACGTAGGTATCGTTAGCTTTGAAGTTTGGACTTTTGCTGTTATTTTGCTTTTTTCAGAAGCTCTGGTTTCTTGTCCAGAAGATTTATTTTGAGTTATTAGTAAACTGACAAGATAAACACGAAAGTCATTTAATTAAATATACTTGCATCCATATTTTTACTAGGTAATAATTTTGTTTCTGACCTGCCAGATCTTATATATATAATTGTACTGCCTAGACAAAATTTCCATATTTCAGAGTAATTAATGGTTTATGTAGAAATGCTCCAACTATATTTTTGTTGGTTGAACATAATTTATTAGGAATCGAAACCAACATATTTAGGAAAGAACCAAAATTAAGGTTGTTTTAAGTTGTGGCGTGTTGATATGCCTGTCACAATAAAGATTTGTCATAACAGATCCCTATAAAAGGAGGAGATGGGAATAAATACTTTACAGCTCTTCTGCTATCTGGCACCATTTTTTAATGTATTTTAAGCCTGTAATAAAATTTTACTGGTTGATCATTTAAATGCAAGGTTAGAAATAAATTTGATGATCCATCTGGAAAAATAAGATTGGTCAGTTTTTAAAACTACTCTTGACCTTTCAGTTAGCATATGAAGTTATATCAGACCAAACATAGCAGCTTCAGGCTACAGTTTAACAATTTATTTATAATGGAAAGTTATTGACCATAAGGTTTTCTCACATATTAAAAGTTTTGTAATGTATTTAGAATGACCAGTTTATTCAGTTTATTAGGAAATCAAAAGGAACATAGAGTTCTAAACATCATTTGGACAGATTTGTTTGTCCTTATTCCTACTAAAAGTATGTCAAAGCCTTCGATTTGATACTGAAAATCAGTATACGTAAGTCACCTTCTTTGTTCTAGGATAAACAGAATGCATGCTTTCTGCAGTTCCCTTGATCAATGAGAAAATGCCTTATAGCAAAACCACATGGAGAGAATGTAGCTGTAGGTGATCCCCCGAGAATGTTTTTGATTGGAGCTGGGAGTTTGGTATTGAAAGAAGAGGGAGACAGGTTGTTTGAAAAAATTCCCATTAGACCAAATGCTTATGTTGGAGCTATGCTACAACATTTTTAATGAAGAAAGTGCAACTTTATCAATTTTAAAGGTTAAAGGCTATTCATTGCATGATTGTAATAATATATTTCTATTTTGAAATTTTTGTGTACATCTTATTGCACTTCATTAATCAGTGGACCAAAAATTTCATTTATTCACATGCTGCTTGTCAGTCCTTTTCTAGGATTTTGTTCTGGAAATACATTATTAGAAAATTTGTCATTTGTTTATTTAAGTTAGAGCAACTGCAGGACATTTTCTTTATTTTTTTTATTTTTTATTTTTTAAGGACATTTTCTTTAGCTAATATATACTTGTCAAGTTTATATACAGCAAAAAGAGAGGAATAAACGATATGATTTCCAGTTATTGTGGTATATCTACCATGTTAATGTTGATAATTTTTGAGGAATTCTGATATTGTTAGATGAGTAATCTCAATGTTTACTTGCTAATCAGGAGTGAAACTTCTGCACATATTCAAGTTTTGGTGCAATTTAGCTTATATTCTTATTATATGACATGAATAGGTGCTTAATTTTGAATATCTCAGCAGCTGGTTTTGAAGTTTTCCTTTCAGCCAAACTGTTATGATGCTCAATATTTCAATCTCTCTTTCCTTAAGTGTAAGAATAAGCAACAAAGTGCAAATATTTCAGTGTTTTCCTGAAAGAACAAAAGCAAAGTAATTGTTTTAAGGAGATTCTAATTGAAGAATTAAAGTGCCATGGTCTTTTGAAAATTGGCTTGGTCCCGGCACTGCTCTGTGGCAGTAGAGCCCCAAATGCCTGGCCAAGCATCCCTTACCGACATCTGGAACCAGTTGCAATACATCACTGTCAAAACTGCTTTCTATACGTATCTGCATTTACACATTAGTTACTCACGCAGCACTCATCAAAAAAGCTGAACAATCTTGACATGGTGTCCCTTGTGGAACTGCAAAGGTGAACCGAAGTTGGGAGGCAGTGTCTCGCGTCACTGTCTGCTGAGTTCTTACAACAGGAAGCCTGATTAAAAGTGAAAGGAAAAATTTATCAGTTGCCTCAGCTCTGTAGACTTCAGTGTAATTTTTTATTTACAAAAAGGATTTTTTTTGTATTATGGAAAGCCTATGTAGTATAAGCACCAAACTGATTTTATTAGTTTAGAAAGAAGGTAAGTATTTCTATTTTTTAGTTGGTGAGTTGAGAAAAGGTTCTTTGTGTGTTTCTTAGATTTGCTATTAGCTAAATACTATTTACTATGTATCATTTTAGAGAAAACTTAAATTTAAAACTAGAACCATGAATTTAGATAAAATATTGATAACACTGTGTCACTTAAATTTAACTGAGAAGTAGTATAAAATTAGAAATGAAAGACCTTTGTATTATATTGACAATAATAACGTCTGTATTTATTTTCAAAAAGCTGAATAATATAAAAGGAAAAGTAGTTATTTATAGATGCTTGGTATTGTTTATCTATGCTTTTGTATTGTATTTTGTTTTGTTTTGTTTTGTTTTTTTAGTTTTTATTAAAATCTCAGTTAAAATACAGCGTAATATTCATTTCAGGGGAATAATTTAGTGATTAGACACTTACATACAACACCTCATGCCCATCCCAATAAGTGCACTCCTTAATCTCCATTGCCGATTTAACCTATCCCTTATCTGTGCTTTTGAAAAAGAAATACGAATTTTGACAAAAAATATACATTGGACTTTTACATAAAGAACTATTCAGGAGCTTTTGCTATCCTATCCTCTACAATAATATAATCATAATGATGACAATGACTGACACTTACTGGACTTTTTTTAATGTACTCGAAGCATTCTGTCTCCTTTATATGGATTGTTTTATTTGAACTTAATAAATAGGGTACTATTTCCCCCATTCGATGGAAAGTGAACCATGTTTAAAGAAGTTAAATGATTCACCCAAATTCATACAATTAAGATATAATGAGCTAGGATTCAGTCCTCTACTAGTCTGATTCTAGAGCTCATACTATTCTTTTTTGTTATTGTATTTTTGTTTTTTATTCATTGTTTTGTATGTTTTATTTTTTTGTTCTTTTGGAGTTTTTTTATTTTACTTTTTATTATAAAAATTTCCAAATATATAAGAACGTAGGAAGTACAGTGAACCCTTATATAACCATCAACCAGACTTAAGTGCCATTGTTATTTTATACTTGTTGCATATCTTCTCCCACAGCTTTTTTCTCTGCCTAGAATATTTTAATTTTTTATTTTATTCTTAAAAATATTTTATTTATTTATTCATGAGAGACAGAGAGAGAGAGAGAGGCAGAGACATAGGCAGAGAGAGAAGCAGGCTCCATGCAGGAAGCCTGATTTGGGACTCCATCCCGGGACTCCAGGATCACGCCCTGAGCCGAAGGCAGACACTTCAACATTGAGCCACCCAGGCGTCCCCCTGCTAGAATATTTTAAAGCAAATTCCAGACACCATGTAATTTCATCCTAAGTACTTCAGTTTGCTTTTATTTATTTATTTTTAGAAAAGATTTTATTTATTTGTGAGAAAGAGAGAGAGGGAGAGAGAGCACAAGCAGGGGGAGTGGCAGGCAGAGGGAGAGGGAGAAACGGGCTCCCTGCTGAGCATGGAGCCCGATGCCAATGCTGAACAAAATGCTGGACTCAGTCTTAAGGCCCTGGGATCATGACCTGAGCTAAAGGCAGACATTTAATTGATTGAGCCACCCAGGCACCCTTCAGGTTGCTTTTAAAGAAGATATTTTCTTACTTATATAACCACAGTGCCACTGTCATACCTCATAAAATTAACAAGAAGGTCTTCAATTAACAAGACTTTCTTTTTTTTTTTAACAAGACTTTTTTAATATCATCTAATATCTATTTAGATTTCCTGATTGTCTAATATATGTCTTTTTACAGGTGGACTGTTTAGATCAGCATCCAAAATTGTGCATTTACTGTACTGGATTGTTAGGACTCTTTTTATTTTAATTTAATTAATTAATTAATTAATTAATTAATTAATTAATTTATTTTAGGACTCTTAAAAAAATTTTTTTTTTTAAATTTCATTTTTAAAAGTAATCTCTGTACTTAGCATAGAGCTCGAATTTACAACCCCAAGATCAAGAATCACAAGCTCCACCAACTGAGCCAGGCAGGTGCCCCTGATTGTTACAACTTTTAACTATCTTTTAAATTAGAATAAATAGATGCCCGCTTCCCCCAACAACTACCATACTTTTCCAGTACCACTGACTTGTTGCCAAATGGTTATCCTGTGGAATGCCTCAGATTTTGGATTTTGCTGATTACTTCCTTGTGGAATTATTTAATTTATGCCTCTATTCCCTGAATTTCTTCTAGATTGGAAGTTAGAGCTGAAAGATTGATTGGATTCATATTGTATCACATCAGTTATAAATTTGTCTTACTTTTTGTAATGCTAAAACTGATCAGTGGATTCCAGTAGTGCCAGCCTGATCCTTCAACTGTAAAGTTCATAATTTTTTCGCCTAACGGTTTTATCATCCATGGATGATCAGTGCGTGAATTATTGAATTTCTTAGGGGTTGAGAATAGTTATTTCCGATTATTTTATTCCTTCTTCATTTATTAGCCAGACTTCTTTAGAAGAGCTTTATTTGCTCCACTAGGGCTAGTTGATTATCCTGATATTTAATTCATACTGAAAGGCAGTATAAAATGCTTAATTCTTTCCTTTAATTATGAATTTCCAGAGTAGTATATTCCAGTGGCATGTCAGTTTTTCCTTTCTCCTTTCGTCCTTCCTTCCTTCTTTTTATGTTTTAGTAGTTATTATGAAGTCTTGGCTTTTATATTACAGTGGTTTTTAAAAAATATTTTATTTATTTATTCATGAGAGACATACAGAGAGAGAGGCAGAGACACAGGCAGAGGGAGAAGCAGGCTCCATGCAGGGAGCCCTCTGACACGGAACTCGATCCTGGGTCTCCAGGATTACGCCCTGGACCAAAGGCGGCGCTAAACCGCTGAGCCACATGGGCTGCCCATTACAGTGTGTTGTAATCAATTGTGGGCACTGTACTTTTTTTTGATTGAGGTATTGACCCAATGTTACATTAGTTTCAGGTGTACAACATAGTGATTCAACAAGTTTATCCATTTGCTATGCTCACAAGTATAGCTGCCATGGGCATTATACTTTTTGATGCTGAAGTTGTCCCGCATTTATCCAGAGGAGCCCTTTGTAGATGGCTCTTGTGTCCTTTTGACAAGACTCTATTATGAGCATTTTTTAAAAAAGATTTTATTTATTTATTCATGAGAGACACACACACACAGACACACAGAGAGGGAGGCAGAGACACAGGCAGAGGGAGAAGCGGGCTCCATGCAGGGAGCCTGATGTGGGACTCGATCCCGAGACTCCAGGATCACACCCTGGGCCGAAGGCAGGCACTAAACCGCTGAGCCATCCAGGGATCCCCTCTTATTAGCATTTATAGCTTTCTACTTTCTGGCACAACAAAATATGCCAGGCTCATCTTGTATATTCCTTGCGTTAGACCTGGAATCTATCATTTTTCTAGAGTCCTGGTTCTTTTTATTGAGTAATAATATATAAATACCCTAATATGGGTACTTACTGCTACTTAGTTATTTACTTTTAGGAAAAAGGAGGGGGAAGGAGTAAGTTCACATTGATAACTCTAGTTCAAATTTAAGATTATAGGGGTTTTACTTACCTTCTTTGATCTTGTATCTGCTTTATGCTAAAAATTAGATTTGTAGCAAAAGTAACATAATTACTTATTTTCTCTATCCCATATAGTATCTGTAGTGGTTTCAAAAGAACAATTGACTATTGAATGAAGTTGAAGTCTTCCTTGCAGTTTTTGGGAGGAAGATACTTTCATTTACATCTTCCTAAGGATTTACAAACAGACCACCGTGTGTGCGTGTGCGTGTTTTAAGATTTTATATTTTTAATGTCATTTCTATAGTCAACATGGGGCTTGAACTCACAACCCTGAGATCAAGAGTCACAATTTCTACCACAGTCTTTATTGCCAGCCAGGTGTCCCCTATTACGGTCTGAGGTCAGATTGATAGACTGTTGTATCATTTAATTAGTCTTCAGTTTTTTTTTTTAAGATTTTACTTATTTATTCATGACAGAGAGAGAGAGAGAGAGAGAGAGAGACAGGCAGAGGGAGAAGCAGGCTCCATGCAAGGAGCCCGATGTGGGACTCGATCCCAGGTCTCCAGGATCACACCCCGGACCGAAGGCAGCCCTAAACCTCTGGGCCACCGGGGCTGCCCTAGTCTTCAGTTTTTAAGATGGTTCTTTCTCATGACTTGGAGCCTATATGGACTCCTTCCAATCTTAGTAGTTGGCCTCAGCTTCATTTGTATGGGATCCCACATAACATTGGTCCTTTTCTCTTTGGGGTGATTTTTTTGGTTGATGAATTCTGGGTTCCATGGCTACCCCTTTTATACTTTTTATTGCTATCACCACTTACTGCTGTTGGATGTTTTTTTAGCCATGCCTATCTGAATTCTAGGATTTTGGGGGATTCTGAAACTTACTTTTGTAGAAGTTGTCATGGGTGGGTTTATTCTTTTTCCTGGTTGCTCTTTCTGATTCTGATGGTGAAATTTGGTGAGATTTAAAAAAAATACCTATACTGCTGTTTTCTCATTTCTGGAAATTTCAGGTTCTGTGTGATCTTAACCACTGTATGATGCTGTTGTTTGATGCCTTTGCATGCAACCTTGTTTAAGAAAGATTTTTTTTTGGGATCCCTGGGTGGCTCAGCGGTTTAGCTCCTGCCTTCAACCCAGGGCATGATCCTGGGGTCCCGGGATTGAGTCCCATATCAGGCTCACTGCATGGAGCCTGCTTCTCCCTCTGCCTGTGTCTTTGCCTCTCTCTCTCTCTCTATGTCTTTCATGAATAAATAAATAAAACCTTTAAAAAATAATTAAATTTGGTTCTTTATTAAAGATGAAGGAATTAGAGCGTGTGCTACCATAAAATATATGTGGCTTCCAGATTCTTAGGAAAGTGCCATAACGGTGTTGCATAATAGAATGCTGTCCTATCCACTGCTGGAACTCCTCATCAGTATTATAACTCACAAGTGAAAGCTCATTTTTTTGATGTCCTCCCCTGTCTCAGCATCATGCCAAGAAGCAGTATTAGGTCTACAGAGTGGTGGTGTGTGGAGAACTGCTTTCACATCTGCTACAGATGAGTTTTTAAGGAGAGCTTTGGGCAAAAGAAAATAAGGCAAATGTTTTATAGTTCTAGGGCGCCTGGGTGGTTCCATTGGTTAAATGTCTGTCCTTTGGCTCAGGCCCTGGGGTGGAGTCAGGCTTCAGGCTCTCTGTTCAGCAGGGAGTCTGCTTCTCCCTCTACCCTTCCCCGCTGCTCATGCTCTCTCTCACTCTCTCTCTCTAGTAAATAAATAAAATCTTTATTAAAAAATGCTTTACAGTTCTATATCAGGTTTTGTTTTTGGAGAAGAAAAGAAAAATGAAATTGGGTTATCTATGAAGAGATAATCTTTTAAGGCAATAGAATGGTTTTAGCCCTTGAAAAAGAGGATATTTTTCTTCCCTTCCTTCCCCCATTCTTTTTTCCCATTTCTGCCTATCAGTTTCAGCAAAGTAGTCCTGATGTCTCCATTCCTTGGGTGTCAAGCATCAGAATTCAGTTTGTATTTTGTTCAGTTTAACTTTTAAAAAATAATAGCTCTTTTGGAATATAATTCACATATAGAATTCACCCACTTAAGATGGACAATTCATTTTTATTTATTTATTTATTTTTTGCACAACAATCAATTTTGGAACATTTTCATCACCGCCTAGAAGCCCCATACCCATTTCCTCCTAATTTCCCTCTTTCCCCAGCCCTTCTCTAATTTCTGTCTGTATAGTTTTGCCTATTCTTGACATTTTATTTTATTATTTTTTTTTATTCTTGACATTTTAAATCAATGGAATCATATAATATATGGTCTTTAATGATTGACTTAACATTATGTTTTCAAGGTTCTTCCATGTTGCAGTATGTGTCAATATTTCTTTTTATTGCAGAATAATTTTTTTATTGAATGTATATTTTATTTATCCATTTATCAGTTTATGGATATATGGGTTGTTTTAGTTTTTGTCTGTTATAAGTAATGCTGTTGTGAATGTTGTGTACAAGTTTTTTTATGGACTTATATTTTCATTATTCTTGGGACCACACCCTGGAGTGGAACTGTTGTATCATGTGGTAACTCTGAGTTAACCTTTGAGGAACTGCCAGAATTTTTTCCAAAATGGCTGTATCATTTTGTATTCCCATCCACACTGTATGAGGGTTCCAATTTTAGTTTCACTTTTATCAGTCAGATAAACACTGCTTACTTTCTTTGAGCCAGAGATTCTTCTTGGTCCTAGGAATACAGCAGTGAACATGGCTGACAAGTATGTTGCCTTCAAAGACCATACAATTAAGTGCAGAGAGACAGCCAGTAAGTAAGTCAATAAATAGAATAATTTCAGAGCATGATAATGTTATGAAGTATTGTAGGAGGAGACTTCAGAAAGAGCAGTCTGGGAAAGTTTCTATGAGAGAAGAAAATATGTGAACTAAGACTCAGAAATGTAACTGGAGAGGAACGAAGGGAAGCAAAAACTCCATTAACTGTCACCTTTTCATAAGTTTTTAAAGCGGTAATGCTGATGTGGTAGTGGCTAAGACTTAAAATGGACTACTTGTTTTTACCTTTTTGTGATCTATTTATGTCCTTTGCCTGCCTTTTTATTGGATTGGCTTTTATTGATTGATAACAGTTGTGCATATTTTAAATTCTAATCCAATAAAATGTAGATAAAAGATATGCAGAGACAATTACTAAAAAAGACAACACAAATAACTTTTTAAAAAAGTAATCTCTATACCCAACATGGGGCTTAAACTCACATCCCGAGATCAAGAGTCGCATGCTCTACTGACTAAGCCAGGCAGGTGCCCCAATACAAATAACTGTTTAAACATGCAAATGAAATTGTCCAACCTCATTGAAAATAAGAAAAAAACCCACTTATTGAGTATTTATTATGTGCCAAACACAATTCTAATTACCTTGTGTGCATTAATTTATCTAATTTTGACAAGAATATTTTAGTTTCTTTTTTTTAAGCTTCTTTTTTTTTTTTTTTTTCTAAGGTTTATTTATTTGAGAGAGAGAGAGAGAGCATGAGCAGGGTGAGGAGCAGAGGGAGAAGCTGGCTCCCCTGCCAAGCAGGGAGCCCCATGGGGGAGCCTGATCCCAGGATTCCAGGATCATGACCTGAGCGGAAGGCAGCCGCCCAACTGATTGAGCCACCCAGGCACCCCTCACAAGAACATTTGAAATGGAAGTATTATTACCCCCATTTGACTTAAAAGGAAGTGGAGACACAGAGGTCAAGTTAGCTAGCTGTCCATGGTTTCATCGTGAATGCAGAGCCAACTGAGTGACAGAACCCCAGAAGCCATACTGTTAATCACTACATTCTGTTGACTTTCAAGAGTCAAAACAAAGTAAAACTGTGCTGAGCTACCATTGTTCATCTGTCAGATTGGCAGAGATCAAAAAGTATGTTAACAGTGTGATGGAGATGGGTGTTAAGACAGCCACTTTTATTTTTATTTATTTTTTTAAAGATTTTTATTTATTTATTCATGAGAGACACAGTGAGAGAGAGAAAGAGAGAGAGAGAGAGAGAGAGGCAGAGGCAGAGACATAGGCTGAGGGAGAAGCAGGCTCCATGCAGGAAGCCCGATGTAGGACTCGATCCTGGATCCCGGGATCATGCTCTGGACCCAAGGCAGAAGCTCAACCGCTGAGCCACCCAGGCATCCTAAGACAGCCACTTTTAAAGTTGCTGGTGGGAGGGGTGTGTGGGTGACTCAGTTGATTAAGCCTCCAACTCTTGATTTTGACTCAAGTCATGATATCAGAGTTGTGAGATCCAGCCCTCCATGGGCCTGGGCACTCAACATAGAGTCTGATTGACATTCTCTCTCCCTCTGCCTGTCCCCTTACTCACATTCTCTCCCTTCTCCCTCTCTAAATAGATAAAATAAATAAAATCTTTAAAATTGCTGGTGGGAATATAAATCGGTATAGCCTTCTTTGAAGGGCAATTTGGCAATATCTATCAAAATTTGAACAGTACATAATCCTTTGACCCAGCAATTGTGATTTGTGGAATTTAGCCTTCATATATTTGTATGTAAGAAAATTATATATTCAGAGATAATTGTAGCACTTATTTAAATAGTGTAAGTTTGGAAATAATTTAAATGTTCATTAGTTAGGGGACTAGTTAAATAAATTATGTTACTCCCATTCATTGTAATACTATAACTCATAAAATAGAATGATTAAACTCTTTATGTACTTGTTATGCACTAACATAGACCAGTTTCCAAGATACGGTAAATTAAAAAATTAAGGTACAGAAAAGCATGTATATGTATTAAATATATCTATGTCTAATAAAGGAGAAGTAACTTTTTTTTGGTGTGCGTGTACATACATATATATATGTATATAGAAATATATATATATTTGTGTGTGTGTGTGTGTGTGTATCTATCTCCAGACATATATTAGAAACATGTAACATTATTTGCTTCTGGAGGAGAAAGGGGGTTTGTATTCAGGAATAGGAAAGTGACTTAAAATGACTTAAAAATGTACTTTTTTGTATTTTGAATGATATGATCTTATATAAAAAATATTAAAAATTACAGGAATATGAAAAAATCTATCAAATCACATAAATATAATCTACATAAATATAATTAAGTCTGTTTGCTAGTGTTGCAACTTGATGTTCTTTGTTCTTCAGAGGATTAAATTGAATTCTGCTAGTGTCAAGTGACAAAAATACGTGTACCTAACACTAGCTGTTTGTACTAAAGCACAAAATAGTTGGAGAGAACAAAGGCCAGGAATGGTGTCTGGTACTGTATTGTCTAGACTTTAAATGTATGGAACTAATAAAAGAAGGTTGGATGGAATGAAGAGAATAAAGTAGAAGTTTGAAGTTGGAAAGGAGATGGATTTTTTTTTTTTTTTTTTTTTTTGAGAGTGTTAGAGTTTCCAAGGAAGTCCTATATAAGGGATGACAATTTTTGTCAAGGTACAAGAAAACATGAAGGCAGCAAGGTCAGATGGAGATTTTTTTGTGGAGCTTAACACTCATGAGAGAAAAATGGTTCAGGATATGAGCTTTGGAGTCAGAGACTTGGGTTTGGGTCCCAGTTTCACTCCTTCCCAGCTAGGTTGCCTTGAAGAAGTTCTTAATAACCATTATGTGTTACTTTCTAAATTCTAAACTGGAGTTAAGTATAGTGCTTAAACTCAGGGGGTAGTTGTGAGGATTAAATGGAATCATGCATGAAAGCGTATTGTCAAGTATCTTGTACGTAGTTAATTTTGAGGTGAGACTCCAGTGAATCTTATTCATTGTTGTACGTTTAGAAGAATCAAGAGGCAACATGATATATAAAGAGAAGTATACTCAGATTCTGAAGTTGTCACTTGTACAAGTCTATAAATTGAGTAAATTAATGTCTTTTTATGGCAGTTAGAATGAGGTTCAAAAAAAAAAAAAAGAGGAAAGGTAAAGGAATGGCCTTGTAATAAAAATACTTTCTCTTTGCCTTTCACTCACCTAATACATATAACCTACTTTACATTTGAGATTGAATGTGATAATGAGAAAATACATAGCAGTTCTTGGGATATAATAGGTGCTCAACAAATGCTAATTTTATTCTATAATTCTTTATCTGCCCTTGCCAAAGAATGAAATGGAAAGTAATTCTTGAGGAACAGGATTCTAGGAAATGAAGGATAAATGGCAAGATTGAGGGTAGAGGCAAGCACTGGTTACCAGGTAGTTAGGTTGTAAACTCCAGCGGTGTTGTATGAACAGATGTAACTCCTTATACGATAAAAAGTTAGCAAGATTTAATGTGAGCAGACAGAGGGAGAAAAGCCAAAAATTTATGGGGAGATTAAAAGCTTGGAAACCAGAGAGCATTATCAGTCCTGCTGACTCGGATAGGATAGTTAGAGAAGATGTTTTAGATATGTTTAGTTTTGGATGATGGTGTAACATCACGTATATACATTGTGTGGACAAAAAGAAATGAAAGACTGGAGAAAAGGTAAGCGAAAGAGGTATTGTAGGCATATGATTTTTAAACATTCCAAAATTGTCTTTTTAGTGACCTTCCTGTTTATGGAATTGAGATAATGAACTCCTGACATCTAATACATTTATACTCCATTTAGAAG
Source organism: Canis lupus baileyi (assembly GCF_048164855.1). NCBI lineage: Eukaryota > Metazoa > Chordata > Mammalia > Carnivora > Canidae > Canis > Canis lupus. The sequence goes on from NC_132853.1 coordinate 3,752,739, forward strand.
TATTTCACTGGCTTAAAATTCTTAGTGTAAAGCAAAAGCTTTAAGGGACCAATACAATGTTCTGTTACCTGTCAATCTTGTGATGTTCATTTCTGGGCTACAGAGAGCACTTTGGACAGTGGGCCATCCAGATACCTCTTTATAAATCTGGGTTGGCAGCGAGATTGTTTTTATGCTTTTTGTGTTCCATAGACCCGTCTTTGGCTTTTCATCTTAAATAGTAAAGAAGATAATGAAGATAAATAACTATGACTTGTTTAATGTTAATGTTGGTATGTAAAATGTCTTCCAGAAAATTTTCTGCAGATAGAACAACTTTGGAATAAAAAAGGAATTTTTCCAGGACAAAATTTTCTTTTAAAGCATTGGAAATATATCCTTTTTGTTTTAGATACCACTTACAATGCAGTTATGTAATAATGTTCTTCTGATATATGCAAATAATGCTATCCTCTATACATGTCAGTTTTTTAAGCAATTCTTTCTTATAGGGAATATGTAACAATAGGTAGCATCTTTTTTCTAGCCTTTTCTGCTTAGCTTTTATATTATTACTTATATATGCTTTAGGGGCTTATTAGTGACTCCTAACACACATTCTATCTCGTAAGGATAGCTAAACCTCCAAGTAAATTTTTCTTCTTTCTTTTGAAGAATTGACCATTTTTCTTTCCTAACTCCTTGATCTTATTGGTGCATTGACTATAATTTTATAACAGTAGTGTCTGTATCTTTCTATATCAAAAATTTTATCTGAAAAATGTTAGCTTAAAATATGCTAAATAGCTTTTTGGGCTATTATACGTATGTCGGGGTAGAGGACAAAGACTGGAAATAACTTATATTACGGGATGATCTCTTTGCCCTTACGCTTCCTTTTGAATTTCATTCTAATTGAATTGCTACAGAAGAACATTGTAAAGGGAAGTGAGGTAACAATTTGAACCCAAAAGGGTACCTTCTTTGCTGAATTATTTGCTTGTTTGATTTCTGAGTTGTTCAGTTTGTTACTATTATTGCCAACATAGAGCCTCACAGTTTTTTGTTTCTGTTGACCAAACTAGTCCAATTACTATGTAGCATCTAAGTATATTATTGCTGAGAAGTTATTACTTTATTATGTACTAACATTAGGGCCCATCATATATACTAGGGACTGGGATAGGCTCTTCATATGCATCAACTGATTGGTTATTCTTGTTTTTCTGGTGAGGAAATTAACACCTAGGGAGGTTTAATAAACTGCCCAGGAGGGATCCCTGGGTGGCACAGCGGTTTGGCGCCTGCCTTTGGCCCAGGGCGCGATCCTGGAGACCCGGGATCGAATCCCACATCAGGCTCCCGGTGCATGGAGCCTGCTTCTCCCTCTGCCTGTGTCTCTGCCTCTCTCTCTCTCTCTATGACTATCATAAATAAATAAAAATTAAAAAAAAAATTAAAAAAAAAATAAACTGCCCAGGATCACCTAGCTATTAAGTAATAGAGCTTGGACTTGCTCCCAAGTCTATTTAAATTCTAAGCCCATAGCCTTAGATCCTAAACCATTTGAATAATTAGCTGACTATATAGAATTAAATTTATTCTCATTGTTGAAAACTCAAATATTTTGTGGCAGTGTTTTTAAGATAAGACTTGGCTAATGCTTGTTTCTGGGGGATAGGAGAAATGTAGATTATTCTGTTTGTGTTAATCTAGCACCCCCTAGGTACTGTGTTTTTTGCCTTGGACTTGTGATATGGTAGGCATCAGAGAAATGCATGGCTGGATTTTTATGTATGTAACCATTGCAACAGGACATTTATAACCACTCTGTTTTTCCTCCTCTTTGCTATTTCATCCCCAGAGTGTTGTCTTACCTCCGTTTGTTTAGTGACAGAGAAGAAAGAAAAGAGTGAAGTCTCTGGAGCATAGCTCTACTGTTGTACGAATTGTTTTGGTGTTGAGCTTGCAGTGCCTATAGTACAGCCAGCTTTTGTTCAGAATGTTATTGGGTGGACAGTGCTTGCTTCCTTTACTGTAGGTAGAATTGATAAGTCTTGATTACAGAATCAAGGGAGATTAAGTTGATTTCTTAAGTGTTCTGGATGTTGGAGTTAATTTTAGAAGAATGTAGTAGTAAACTGGCATTGGTTTTGTGTGGAACAATTTAAATGGTTAGAAATAGTTTGACCACAGTGCTTTGCATTTTAGTGAAGTTTTTAATCCACTATTAACAGGAATCTAGATGCAAAATTTAGAGACAATACCCTATCTGAGATAAGAAATGATTTTAAGAGAGATTTATAATTCAGAAAGCATGTATTTTCTTCTGTATCCAAACTCTAATTTTGAAGCCTTTAATTATATCTTTATGTTTTGATGAAATGTCAATTTATCTTCTACTTTCAGATAGTAAAGTAACTGACCCCCTTAAGATTGGGTTAGAAACACAAGCTGTTTTTTATTTTTATTTTTTTAAAAGATTTTATTTATTTATTCATGAGAGACACACACAGAGAGAGAGAGAGAGAGAGAGAGAGAGAGAGAGGCAGAGAAACAGGCAGAGGGAGAAGCAGGCTCCATGCAGGGAAACTGACATGGGACTCGATCCCAGGTCCCCCGGATCAGGCCCTTGGCTGAAGGCAGTGCTAAACCGCTGAGCCACCTGGGCTGCCCACAAGCTGTGTTTTTAAAGGAAAAAGTTACTTCAGCGAGTTTTTCTTTGTGCTAGCTCTTCTCTTTCAGTCCATCTTACTGAAGCTAAACATCAGTTTAGTTGACAACTTTACTCAATTCTAGGCAACGGTGGCCGTGCTCTGGCCTGCAGAGACAGTGAATCCATTCTGGCTCTGACACCCAATTTTATTGTAAAACACATTCATGTTGACATCATATCAGTTTTCTGAACTATTACATGCATAAAAGAATTCACCCCTCTCCATTCAGTCTTTCTCAGCCTTCCAGTAAGGAGAAATTTACACACCCAATGCTTTCATTTTGCATTTAATGTGGTCTAGTCCAGAAAATAGCAGCTTCAGTTTAAAAAAATGTGTTTTTTTGAAGGCTCTTAGCAGAGAGTATTAGCTTAATGGTGTTCATTGATAGGAGAGGGCTAAAGAGAATTGCACAAGGCAATTTTTAGGCCTGAGCCCTTGAAGTTTAGGGTAAAACAAGTCAATATTGACCCAAGATTATGGGGATTAGTTGCCAGAGTTCCTTTGCGTGCAACTTCCATTTGAAGGCTTGCTTACCATCCTTCATTTATGCCCAGTTTTGTGGGCTTTGCCTCCTTGTTGGCCATTTTTATTGGTTTAATTTCTAGAGGCCTTTTTTAATTGCTGATTTTTTTGTTTGCCTGGTTTACTTTTATTGGAGCTTGTGAGCTTTGCATTTAAAATTTGTTTCAAATACGATCCAAATTTTCATCTTTAGCTTATGGAGGGAAAAGTAGTCTTCCTTGTGTACAAAATTCAGCCTTTAATTTTAATGTCAATTCTAGCTTTTTACTGAGTTTTACTGAGGCTGTCCTTGACTTTCATATTAAAGAAATGTCATCTTTCACTTTTAAGGGTGCTTAATCGACTTCTCCTGATTTCCTGATCCTAAAATATTAAGATATTTTCTTTTCCTTTTTCGGCCTTTGGTGAATATAAACTTCCCTAAAATATCCACAAGCCAAGTTGAAGAATTTAATAAGGTTTTCCTTGTTATTTGGTTCTACTGTTCTGAGACTGTCCATTGGGAATTTCATTTACTCATAAGAGACTGAACATTCTAACATTAGTGATTGCAAATTTTGTTTAAAAAGTAATGTCATAAATGTCTCCATATGATTACTTAAATATGAGTGTGTAATTTATGTAAGATTTTAAAAGGAGTGGTCTCAAGCCTTTAGATGTATATGTTAATTAATTCTTACCTATATTGTTTTGGATTTGGTGTGATTATGGAACACATGGAGAATTTTAAAAAGACTTTTTCTATTATCTGTATTTCCTAAACATTATGGACAGAATAAGGTTGGAATAGAGAGAGAAAATTGCAAACATGCCCTGACTTTCCACTGGCTGGATGCACATTATCTTTATCTTTATTTATTAATAAAAGACGGAATGCCTTGGAAAACAAAAGGTTTTAATGGCCGGTGCTTGGTATCCTTGACAACAGTCCCGAAAGAATATTACATTAGGGCACCAGAGAACTTTTAAAAATAAGTAATGGAATTCCGTCTCTGTTATGCTTTTAGTAGTCATTTCGGCCATGGTGCAGCGAGGTCATAAGCTGAGCTCAGTGAAGGGAGCCAGAACATGAAATGATGCTGAGAGAACGTCTGGGAGATGAGAGGTACAGAATTACAAGCGAAAGTGCAGGCCTGCTGAGGCAATTACAGCTTAATGGGGTCATTTGGAAGGCAATTGCCAGGGGTTAATGTAGTATGGAGAGATGAGGTGAGATTGAAGTGAAATTTGGGGCTGGAAATGTGTTAAGATGAAAGATCAGAGAGCAGCAAATTCTGCAGTGGTGAAGGTTTATAACATGCAAAGATTTGAGAAAATGTAAAAAATAGTGCCCAGATGTTTAAAAAAAATTTATGAAATAAAAGTGACAGTAAATTCTAGGAAATGCAATTTCTACATAAAAACCTCTTTTTCTAAAAAGGTTTTCAGTTAGGAAAAAATATATTACGTATAATATAGGGAGACCATTTTAAAAGAAGTTTTCTGTTGTAATTTAGATTTTTTTCCCCCTTCATATCTTAGGTTATATTGAATTTGAAGATTATTAACACTGGTAACAAGCTTTATAACTGACTGTTTTACCTATCCAAATAAATATCAGCTTAAAAAGAAACAAAAAACTCTTAGTGTCTAAAAACAAAAAAAATCAAGAAAAAGTCCTGGTATACATATTTTGATATATTTATAATGGATTCATCACATTATCTTCTCAGGCATTAAAATATACTATATAGAATGTCAAAATATTACCAGAATGTAAGCTTGCATTCTTTGAGTGGGTATTTTGGTTCTGAAAAGTATGCTTAAATATTACAGGTGTTTAAATTAAAAATGTCAAACCATGAAGGCATAATGGAAGTAATCATTTTTACATAGTTTTAAGCAGTACAGGGTTTGAAAAAGCTTTGCATGCCAGACTATTATTGTGAATGAGTGGAGTTCATAAGAATTCAAAGGACAAAAGAGATCATTATGCTTTGTTACCTCAGCTAGTTCATTACCTTAATTGCTGAGTGTAATCCAGTCTTGGAAGAAAACTCTAGGGCTTTAAGAAGATCAACACCAGCACCTTATGGCACAGAAAATGGAAACCCTTTCCTGTACCATTGCTACTCCAGGAACACTAATCCTTGATCAAAGGCTGAACTTTTCTTAAGGTCGGCCATGTGAACATCCCCTGGAGCTGTACCATTCGCTGAACCGTAATGAAGTTTAGTGGGTTCAGCACCATTTCTCTCTGACTGTGACCGTCCTGGATCACTGGCTAGCAATAGCATATTATCAGCCTTTCAGATAGGTGGGGTTTAAACATGGTTATGGTTAGTAGTATAATATGCTTAAAACAAAACAAAACTGCTTCTTGCATATTATAGGCATTGAAGAAACTACTTGTTAGTATGTAACTAATTCAGTCAGGAAACAGGACCTGGTGGATTTTATTTCAGTCCTTTTGAAGGGATTGCTTGCTATGCTTTCAGTACCTAAATCTTTCCGAAAACCTTAGAAATTCTCCAACCAGTATGCTTTTCCAGAAAAGTCCTTTACTATGTAATGTGGATACAGCTGTGAAATGGTTTAGACTTGTCTGAAGCATTTTTACTTATATATTTTTCTCACCTGGGCAACTTAGCTTGGTTTTTGAGGGTAGTTTTTCCTTATAGAATGTGTACAGTTGCATATGTTAAGCTTTGAAAAAATACACTGAAACAAAAAATATGACCTTTAAAAGCATGGTTGAGTTGCATTCATTTTATAACCATCAAAGCAACTCTGTACTGTTGTAAGGTAGAAAAATCAATGATGCAATCTTTTTCCTTTTGCCTCGTGCAATCCGTAATTGAAATGGAAAATCAAATGAACGGCTAACAGATAATTGTTTTATCAATATTCCCTGCCTGCCCTACAAGGGTCAGCATAGAATGATCATGAGCCAGGGATATGATGAGGACAAAATGTGAAATTGAACAGCAAGGAGGCAATAAATCAGCCTTGACAAGAAAGAGTGACCAGCATGTAGCTGTTGTAGGCAGCTTTGGGGACAGTTTTTGTCTCAGGTGTCTGCCCTGATTTAAAAATGTGAGCATATAATATTCGAAGCTTTGCCACCACTAAGCCTGGCTATTTCTAGGTTATAATACCATGAGACAATACACTACTGAAGAAAACCCGAATGAACACTAGGAAATTCTAAAAGTAATGTATCCTAAAAGAAATTTTTTTAAAAAAATATTTTATTTATTTATTCATGAGAGACACACAGAGGCAGAGACACAGGCAGAGGGAGAAAGCAGGCTCCATGCAGGGAGCCCGATGTGGGACTCCATCCCGGGTCTCCAGGATCAGGCCTTGGGCTGAAGGCAGGCGCAAAACTGCTGAGCCACCCGGGGATCCCCTAAAAGAAAAATGTTTAAATAAATAAGTTTTCATAGATTCATATATGGTATGTGAGTATACTGTTTAATTAAAAAAATAAATGTAACAAACAATATTTTGTTGCATGTTGCATTCATGTCATAGGCCTTGACTGTAAAATAAAACTGATTTACTGAATTAATTTTTTCTAAATATATTCTGTGAAGTTTGTAAAGAAAAGTAAATATTAATTTCTTTTGCTTAAATTTCAAAAAGATTTATGTGAGATGAAGATGTCATTTGAGAAATAGGAGGAAGATCCAAACTAAAATGATGAATCAGGGCAGCCCGGGTGGCTTAGTGGTTTAGCGCTGCCTTCAGCCCAGGGTGTAATCCTGGAGACCTCAGATCGAGTCCCACATCGGGCTCCCTGCATGGAGCCTGCTTCTCCCTCTGCCTGTATTTCTGCCTCTCTCTCTGTGTGTGTCTCTCATGAATAAATAAATAAATAAAATCTTAAAAAAAATAAATAAAATGATGAATCAGCTACTCATAATTTATTTTTATTTTTACTTCATGTAGAAATAATTATATATATGACAGAGAAACACCTTTATAAATACTCAATAATATCGTGTAATATATAGGATTGTCAGATAAATGCTACTGCTCTCGTGTCCACACCACATTAAAACTACACATTGCCTGGGCGGCCCCGGTGGCTCAGCAGTTTAGCGCCACCTTTGGCCCAGAGTGTGATCCTGGAGACCCAGGATCGAGTCCCACGTTGGGCTCCCTGCATGGAGCCTGCTTCTCCCTCTGCCTGTGTTTCTGCCTCTCTCTCTTTCTCTCTCTCTCATGAATAAATAAATAAAATCTTAAAAAAAAAAAACAACAACTACACATTGCCAAATTGTACTTAAGTTTATTTGAATCAGAAATATTTATGTTGGTGAACATATAGGGAACATCTAGGGAAATGCCACTATTGTGCATGCTGCTTGTAGGAGTATAAACTAGCACAAGTTTCAGGTCATTTTAGAAAAATTTTTTGAATGCCTTAATAAGATTTATTCTTAAATATTTCATTTTTAGGAATTAATACTAAGGAAATAGAGACATACATAGAGATACATATACAAAGATGGTCACCCCAGTAACATCTACATCTTTCCTTTCTCCTTTTTTCTCTCTCTCTCCGATTTTTATTAGGGTGAATTTTGAACCATACTACAGAAGATAGAACAGTAAAACACCCAACACCAAATTTGATCAACTCATGCCCAGTCCTGCCCCATTCTTACCTCTGTTAGCTTTCTTCCTCACATACTTTTAGAAGTAAACCCAAGGCATATTATTTCACTTGTAATTAATGTAGTATATACTTCTAAGAAATCAAGATTCTTGATTAAAAAAAAGGTACCACATGTTATACCAAAATATTAAGAATGTTAATAATAATTCTTTTTTTTTTAAAGATTGTATTTATTTATTCATGAGAGACAGAGAGACAGAGACACAGGTAGAGGGAGAAGTAGGCTCCATGCAGGGAGCCCAACATGGGACTCGATCCCGGGACTCCAGGATCCCGCCCTGGGCCGAAGGCGGTGCTAAGCCGCTGAGCCACGGGGGCTGCCTAATAATTCTTTAATATCATCTTCCAAATGGTTTCTTTGAATCAGGGTACACATAAAGTATGATCATTGCAATTGATGGCACATAATTCCTGTTTTTCTTTCTTTTTTTTGTCATGTTGGCAGTTACTGATGCTCAAAGTCTACATCTGTTGGTTTATTTGGGATTGCAAAATAGATATTGTAATTCTACTTTACCTTTTCATTTGTTAGTTAGACTCATCTATGAGGAGAACGTTTCCCCATATCTACTGTTTAATTACTTACTGGTCTTATTTGAAGCATTAGTCCTAATAAGACAAAATTATGAATAACTGAAATAACCAGCAGTGATATGGTTAAATTATGTGATCGAATTCTATAAAATTTTTTAAACCATGTTTTAGAAAAATAAATGAGAATGTTTGATATGTTAAATTTATAAAGCAGTTTATAAAATAGTATATGTTCTTCGTTTTTTTTCCAAATTTTTTTCATATGAGGAGGAAAAATTAAAACCAACTATTTAATTAATTTATTCATTCATTCAATCATTTAATATATTTTAAAAATATTTTATTTATTAATTTGAGAAAGTGAGCAAGAGAGAGAGCACAAGCATTGGAAGGGGCAGAGGGTGAGGGAGAAGCAGGGAGCCTGACTCAGGGCTCAATATCAGGACCCTGGGATCATGACCCAAGCTGAAGGGAGAGGCTTAACCAACTGAGCCACCCAGGCACCTGAAGACCAAATATTTAAATTAACTAATACTTACCTCTCAGTAGTAGAACTAAGATTTACATTTTTTAATTTTACTTTTCTGTATTTTTCAACTTTTCTACAAAAATCATTTACTCATTTTACACTAACTTTTTCCCCTTTACCATTTGTTCAAAAGAGCAAAGCGTGATCTAGGGACTGGATCTTCTGTAGTAGATTGCCGTATCTCATCTTTCAATCCACAAATTAACCTGTAGAAGGGTTGTAATTTGCAGAGTTACAAATAAATCACAGTGATCTAAATTACGTGGTATCTACATTAATAGTTTTTTTGTGGGATCCCTGGGTGGCGCAGCGGTTTGGCGCCTGCCTTTGGCCCAGGGCGCGATCCTGGAGACCCGGGATCGAATCCCACGTCGGGCTCCCGGTGCATGGAGCCTGCTTCTCCCTCTGCCTGTGTCTCAGCTTCTCTCTCTCTCTCTCTCTCTCTCTCTCTCTGTGACTATCATAAAATAAAAAAAAAAATTAAAAAAAATAGGTTTTTTTGTGATAGGTGGATTTCCTATTATCTTTGTACACCCAGATGCTTTGCACAGGGCGTGGCACAGAGTAGCATCAGTAAATACATTCAGCTGGACAGGAGTTGGGATAAGGTGACCTAAAGCCATTGCTAGACCTAACAGGTTGATTGTTCACATCTAGTTGGTTGATGCTCTTTTATTCTGCGTAAGTTACCTTGAGTGAATTATTTCCACCTCTGCTTTCAAGGGCTAATAATCTCTGGACTTTACCTGGGGTAGAGCATTTTAAATATCCCATGTTGTCTCTTCAGCAATGAGCAATCCTTCTGAAATAGCACGTCACTGACCTAAAATCACCTCTTTATTTGGTATCTTCAGTCTTCCATGTTTTGTTTTTTTATCTTGTTCTAAATTATTTTAATTTTCTGTTTTCCAGGGGGGAAATTATTGTCTGCATGGTTCATTTTGAAACCTTAGTCATATCTATTTTCATGCATGTTATTATTTTGTCTCTCTGTGAAGACAACACTTGTGTCTTAGGCTACTTAGGATTTTTTCTTTGGTACTTAGACCTGTGTTATTCTGATGATGGATGTTCAATAAATAATTGTTGAATTACTTAGAATGTTACTGTTGAATTATTGCTAAGAAGATTAACATTATGGTCAGTAATTTTTAGGATGGAAGAAAAAATAGTCTTTTACTGCATTGTCTTCATTGAGTTACTACTAAATTAAAATTTAGTGTGGGATTGGAAATTAGAAATTCTTTGAAATCTTAATTCATTAAAAATATTTACTGAGTGTCTAATATGTTCTAGGCATTGTTGTAAATGCTATAGATGTAACAGTGAATAAAAACAAATTCCTGTCCCTGTGGAACTTTACATTCTTGAGGATCTATTCATATGCAACTGGCTGCCATATTCTTCTATGATAATGTATAATGATTTCTGGGGAGCCATCAGCAACATCTAAAAAATATTTATCAGAGGATCACCTGGCTGACTTAGTATAGCTTGCAATTCTTGTTCTCGTGGTGGTAAGTTCAAGCCCCATATTGGGCATAGAACTTGCTTCAAAAAAAAAAAAGATTAAAAAATGTATATGAGATTGATCTGAAGTATGGTCTTATTTTATTTTATTTTTTTTTCTGTATAGTTTTAAAGCAAGTGTTGCAAAATCTTGAGAGTGTGAAGAAAGGAAATAAATATTTATTGAACATTTACAGTGTGCCAAGTAATCTAAGAATTTCAACATACCTTATCTCATTTAACTCTCACAGTAGGTCTGAGAGGCAGATATTATTTCTATTTTCATCAATGAAAAAAGAGAGTCTCAGAGATGTTAAGGAGCTTGCCCAGGATCATATAACTAAGGAGTGACAAACCTTATTCAAGCATAAATTCTTACTCCAAAGTGATTCTTCCATAAGCATCACTGTGGAGAAAATGCCATAGATTCTTAGTTGTTTAGTTGAATTTTTCAGAATGATGTATTTGCAAATATGGCAGATATGATATGGTTTCCTCATGTATGTTTTATTCATTATGCTGTACTTTATAAAGCAACATATCCATAAGGAGTCAAAGGATAACGTGGGAGTCAGTTTGTTAGGCAAAAGGTCATGTTAATGTTTCATAGTGACTTAAGGTGCTATGTCACAATAGTTAATGTGCACAGTTTAGAATGGCACATAGTAAGAACCAATAGTAGGTATTTTTCCAGTTCTGCATTTACCATGTTTCAATGGTACTAAGGTATTCAGTTCTTCCTCGCATTTTAACATTTTTGAAATTAGGATGCCTTTAACAATTGATGTCATATCATGCTGTAATTGGCAAAAATTTTTTGTTTGCATGCAATAGCACATAAATTCATGGTGAGACTTACAAATGATGGCACCTTAGATTTGATGAAATGTAATTATATTTTGGCAACATCCTAAGTATGTACATGCATTGTATTTGCAAAAGACTGCATCAACCCTATTTGGATTGTCAGATTCTAAATTTGTGCTTTTAATGGTTTAAATGTGTTAGATAAATGCTTACACTTAAAATTGCTTCCCAACTTTAAAATTTTTACTTACTCTTCAGTATAGCTATGTTTGTATGTTTTTAGAGCATCTATTAATGTGCCAACAAACTATAGGTATTATTAGGTTATAGTATATTTTGAAGAATTACATATTATGTATAAATAATATATAATGGTTCTGAAGGAAGCATTAGACTTTTCAAGTTATTAACTCTTTTTTTTTTTTAAAGTCCTTAAGTATATATTTAGCTGAATTACTGTGATTTCAAGATTTAGGTCTCTATTTTTTTTATAATTAACACCAAAAGCAGACAGCCTAGTAGTAATTAATATAAAACTGTAACTTAAATTTTATTAACAAAAATAAAGTAAAAATGCTTTGAACTTTGGGTATTGTTTCTTACTCTACATATGTCCATGAGAGCCTGCTGACTTTTCTGAATGATAGGAGATTTGGCACAATTTTGAACATATGTGTCTTTGATTTCCACATGTTGTCCTAAGTAATGTCAAAAGGAGTTTTTGCATTGGCAGCCTCAAGGTAGTCCATGGCATTTAACATTTAGTGTCTAGGTACACTGAAAGTTCAGACTTAAGGTTGAGCAAAATGCTGAATTGTGCTTTTTTGATACGGTGTGCCTTTTAAAAATACAGTAATGATGATGTTGTGTATATTGTCTCTTATAGTGTTTATTACATACTTAAGAATATTCAAACCACAGAAAAAATGACTTTTCATGTAGTATGTTTAGGTCGAGTAGCATGTGATTATATAAGATTTCATTTATATTATGAAAATTAGAAATTTTCAATAAAAATAAGATCAGTACTGTACTGAAAAATTATAATTTTTCCCCCAGGACCAACTCCCCCCAAATTATAATTTATAATGCTTCTTGTTTTTCACAGAAATATAAGTAAGCACATGAATTAAGTTTATAAGCCATATAAAAACTAAAGATAAAACTGTTTGAGAAAATCAACATTTTAAATCATGCTAAGTCTGTTGCGAGTTTTACTCTTCCTCTTGCAGAGCATTGACAAAAATATGAAATTGATTTGGTTGAAGGGTGTTAAAGAGCCGACAGCCAAATGTCACAAACAATGAATGGCTGCAGTGTTGAAAAAATCAATAAGGAGGTTAAGCTGGTCTTGTGAAAGACTTGGCAGACTGCTCTGTTCCAGGAAGATATCTGTCTTCTGGCCTTGGTTGCATGATCAAAAGGAAAACTTGATAGGTTTAATGAAGGGGGATACTGTAAAACTGACAACAGAAATATAGACACTGTGGTAAACTGTAGTGCACATCAGTGAGTGGTGCTATTAGATACATTTTTCAGCCTGAAAAAATATTTATAGGTAGAGATGTCAAAAATATTAACATTCTTTTACTTTTTCATTGATTCCTCCATCAGCTAATAAATTTGCCTGAGGTAAACAAAGGTTTGCATTTGGCTAAGTATACAATAGGATAATAAGTGTATAGGACACCATAATTGCTGTGTTAATTGTGTTAATTAGTAAGATAATTTTCCAAATGTATTCATTGTAACACTTAAAATCTGAATCAGAATTATATCTTCATCATTCTCAGATTATATTTTCAAGATACTAAGAAAGATCGAGAGCCTAGGTAAAAAAGATAGCCATTGACTTGTCAATGAGAATAGAAAGTCTGTCACTGAAAACCAAGGTAGGATTTATGATTCATTAGTCCACCCCACCATTAGAAGATATTTTATAGAAGTATCCTCTTTTATACTTTTATTGATAAATAGTATGTTGGCCTAAAAAAATACTTCACTATGATTGTTTTGGTCAGAGCTATATATTATGAAACCTGACATTTTAACATATAAGATTAAAATCATATTTCTTTGCAGTTTACTATAGTCCATTGTTTTTCAGCTGTATACCAAGTAGTATTTTGTGTCTGCATTATTTTCTTCACCTGAATTTCTTGAGAACTCTTACTGTACCCTAAAATTCATTATTTCTTGGGTGCTCATTGTGTATGTCATTATGCTAGTTACTAATATCCTTAATTAAAAGCATTTGTTTATAAGCTTAGTGATTTCTGAAAATGTTTTATTTTTTAAGAAGCAACTCAGAAAAAAAAAAAAGAAGCAACTCAGTTTTATTAGCTATCATTAGATGTGGCAGTTTCTTTGTGTAAGTCTGTGTGTGGGTGTAAGAAAAAGAAATCATTAGTTTAAAATTCCCAAATGTGATATTCAGTTTAGAGAAGATGATATAACCTGTTTAAAAACAAATAAATAAAAAGAGAAGAAAAAAAGGGAAAGATGTCTGGCAGATTTTCTGCAAGTGGACGCTGTAATAAAAATGCCCCCTACTTTGTCGGGATGGTATTTGGAGGGCTGCTGCCATATGTTACTTTCCTTTTTAGCTGGGATTATGCCATCATTATTGCTGATAAAAGCTGTTTACTGCCTTGGCAAAGGAATGATGCTTGGAGCAGTTTTGGAAACCGCCATTCAGTTTACAAAAAAGTTCATTTAGTGCCAGATGCTAGAATCCTAGGTCTTTGTTATCTTTTCCCATTATTAGATCCATCCATTGTCTATTTCTTTTTTCCCTTTTATAATAGAATGTTGCTTCTTACTACCTGTTTTAATTCAAGCTGTTAATGTGGGAGGTTATTTAAATTATTACATTCTCCGTGTTATAACTGATCAGTACTAAAGATCGGCAATTTGGCTTTCAGAATCACTGACTAGATTTGGAATAAGCACTGTAGTGTGAATGAGATTCCATTTTCTAAACACTGAATGTGTTACTTTTTAGTACCACTGCACATCAAGGAGAGGTGGGTTCAGTCTTTGAATAAACTATTGGCTGATTTGCAGTCTCTGGAAGCACTGAAGGTAGGTGTTGTTTTGGGTCAGTTTCTCACATTGTTTTTTATTGTTATGAAACATGTTACATAAAATGAAACAGAATTTGAATTTATTCCAGGAAATGTTACATCCATAGTTGTTATAACTTTTATGAGAGTATTCCCTTTCCAGTTATTTTTCTGAAACTTCCTCTGCTTCTAAACAGTGTATTTGTTAACGACTGCCTGATCAGATTACCTGCCTCAGGAATTTGTAAATGTTAATAACACACAATGTTTTGTTTTGTTTTTGTCAATTAGCATACAATACCTTCAGCACACGCTTACTACTTTAGGTTAGTGTAAGGAAAAGAGATTGTTCTGTTTTTAATGGCTTTTTTGTCAACCTTTTATTAAGATATGCTTATCTTTCAGTGTCTAAATTATTTGTTTTTCTCAATTTGCATTATTGTTCTGTCGAGTTAGTATAGTGTGTGTGTAGTATGTGACTTGCTGGTCCACCTAGAGGTCACATCCTTGACCTTGGCTGTGTTGGCTCTGTGTTTCACCATCTTTTTCCACACCTCAGAATTTGAATTACGCTCCTGACTTGAATTTAGAATTTCTTTAAGTGCAATAAAGTAACTCGTATAAGTAATGCTGACAAATTAGGGTCTTATTGGTTTATCTTGAAATATATCCCATAGTTCTTAACATAGTTTCTCCAAGTATACTTTTATTCTGTTGTCTTTTTATAGGAACTGTCACAAGAGGATAAGGTCCAAGATAGTATAAATACTGCATTTTTGTCTAATCATTTTTACAAAAACAAGTTTAGCTATCTGCCAGGAAACTATACTTATTTAGGATACTGAATACACCCAACCCTGGATGCCACAAAGAGCCTCTGATAATTGAAACTTTTGGATGACTTTAGGAGGAAAAAGAAAGGAAGAGCCACCTTCAAATTTATCCAAGTACAAAGTTTGGTAATACGAAATTTCAATGTCAAGTTAAAGTTAAAAAAATTATCACCACCTGGGTAAAAGGGCTAAGTATCCCCGTTCAAAGTTGAGATCATTTGCATTTATCTGTACTTTTTTTTTTTTAAGAATTTTTTTATGGTTGTGAATGAATGCATATCACCTACCAGCTTCTGGAATTGTGTATAAAGTATCACTATTAAAAACAAGTATTAAAGTAATATCCAAATAAAAAGTATTTATTTATTAGATTTTATTTATTTAAGAGAGAGCAAGAGGAAGCATGACCAGGGGCAGATGGAGAGGGAGGAGCAGACTCCCTGTTGAGCAGGGACCTACCCCCCCCCCCCGGCACCCCCCCCAACTCAGGGGCTATATCCCAGGACCCCAGGATCATGACCTGAGCCAAAGGCAGGCACTTAACCGACTGAGTCACCCAGTGCCCCAAATAAAAAGTTTTTAGACCATATTTTATTTTATTATTTTTTAGACCATATTTTAGAGAGTGGATACTTTAATGCCCAATATTAGTTATTAAGTGGACATTAAAATGAGAAGCTTTACATTTATTAAAATAAGGAACATTAATTAGCTCCTATATACACAGACACAAGCACATGACACTGTGATAGGAATCTTTGTTTTTTTAAAGATTTTTTATTTATTTATTCATAGAGACACACACACACACACACACATACGAGAGAGAGAGAGAGAATGAGAGAGAGAGAGAGAGAGGGGCAGAGACACAGGCAGAGGGCACCATGCAGAGAGCCTGACCTGGGACTCGATCCAGGGTCTCCAGGATCACACCCTAGGCTGCAGGCGGCGCTAAACCGCTGTGCCACCAGGGCTGCCCTGTGATAGGAATCTTTATAGAGAGTACAAAGCTTTGTATCAAGATAGGTCTACCATTTGAATCATGTATTTATTTTTAATATTAAAAAATATCCAATAACCCCTGCTTCTTAAATTATTATCTTTAAAGTTGTATTTACAAAATTGTTACTGAGAGCACTGTGAATTGTGGAAATTAATGTTTCCCCATCCTGGTGATCTAAATACACCTTTACAATTTTCAGTGAATGAATGTATTTGATGCATCTTATTCGGATAGCTTTAACTTATTCAGTTGTCTCCAATTTTTCAGAGACTAAAATGTTACTACTTTCTTTTCCCACTTACATTGTCATGTTCATTTGTACTTAAACATTGGAATCATTATCATTTAGGACACTTGACAGGTAGACTGGGTTTAGTGAGAAGAGCTTTTGTTTTGGTGTCTTGCTGCCTTGGGTTACAAACCCCCAATTTTGTTTTTGACATTTATGACTTTGGACTAATTTCTGAACTTTTCTGAGAGTTGGTTTTCTTATTATTGAAAATGTAATAATATCTAATCTGTTTGTCAGAGTGTTATGAAAAAAGCCTGTGAAAAAGTTGGTAGTCACTAAATAGATATTTTATTATCAGTGAGCTAGACTGTATCAAACATGGAGTGGTCAAATTAAATTAAGACAGTTTAAATTTATCTTTCTGGCATATCTTCATGAAGCTCTCTGGACACGAATTCTGTCTTTTATTGGTTGAAGAACTTAAACCTTTATTATTAGCAAAAAACAAATCACCAGCAAAATTGCAAGACCAGGCAGAAGGGAATTAGAACATTAGTTTCATTTTTAGTTAGGAATCAGTTCAAGAAGGCACAACTTTAATATATCTGATTTCACATTGAGCTGGTGATATTTTCACTAGCACTTTTTTGCAGACCCAGTTTTTCAGTTTCTTTATGCCAATAATTTAAATTCTATAAATCTAATAACATATTTACAAATGAGTGAAGAAGCACTTCAACATATTCCTAGAAACTACCTCCTGTATTGTAAATGTATTATTAATGCTTCCTGTTAGTGTATGCTTTACTAGTGTTATTCTAATTGATCTTGTTTTACTTTCATTTTCAAGTTAAAGGTTTTTTTCCTTTTTAAAAAATTCCTTCAAATGATAATTGTCCATCAAATTACAGAGATCATCTTGACAGTATATCAAAACTGCTTTTACTAGGATGCAGTGTTACTTTTGATTAACTGCGTGGGTGTTTTTGTCATCTGTTTTTTGTTTTTGCTTTTTTTGTAATTCTGTGGGGAGAATGTGACTTTTTCCCTGTTTAGATAGATGCATCTAGAACCAAATGAGGGCAGTAAAGTCTAATAGAAAGCTTTACAAATGAAAGTTTTGTTTCTGTTTGTGCGATAACTTGTTCCCCCTTCATGTATCTTGGGAAATCATACTGATCAATAGTTCCCATTTCAGTACAACTGCAGCAAGCATTACAACTGTATAAAATTTACAACATTGTCTGCTGTAAATTTTAATTGGAAAAACCTTATAGCTTTGCTCTCCATCTTTGGAGGCTTAAATCTATATGATTTTTTTTAAGTGAAAAAAAATTTACAACATAATATCATGTCATACAATTTTTATGGACATGTAATATAAATAGGACCAAAACCCTAACCGTATTGGAAAAAAATAACTATAAAAATATATTTTAACGTTTAGTGCATTCAACATTTTTGCTTTAGAAACAATGGACTTGGTAAAGTAATTTAATGTGTGTTGTAAATAATTATGAACACTATCAGGCAAGGAATATTAACATATAAATATATTAATAAAAGATATATTTTGTGGTTTCTCTGTCTCCCATGTGAGGCTTCTTTCTGAATCAATGTGAAATACTCTATATAGAGCTAGTGTGCTGAACTAGAAGAGAATGAGAAAAATGTTGCTTTCTGCACAGCTTTATTTCTGTCACAGGTCAGGCTTAGAATGCTGTGTGATACAGTTATTGACTCTAATCTGGGCATAAACACAAGTCCTCAAGCACCAGTCCAATTAATAATTTGCATAATTAACACGCATATTAAATAGGGACTGGCCTTGCATCTGTATTTGCAGTGATCGGGGTAATGAGGGCTAACGGAGCGGCGCCTCGGGCCTGTGTTAGCAGACGTGTGGCAGTAGTAATTTTTGCTTGGATTGACAACTGCTAGACAAGCGGTCCCAGCATAAAGCTAAACCCCGTTTGGCAGTATTAATCGTTGACAAACTGCTCTTAAAGCTGTAACATTGTTTCTGTCAGTTGTTTGGTTTGATGTCACTGTTAGACATAATAAATCAATAGTGTCAGAATTTGGTAATGTTTATAGCTAGCAAGGTTTATTATTTCATATGACTGTCATGTACAAATAGTGGTTATCATGGCTGCCTCTAAATTATCAAAGACAGAATATTGCTTTGAATATACTTCTGTAATTCTTGTTTCAGTGAATTCTTTGCCATCTGGAAATGCTTTTGGAAACGCATGCCCAATTTCAGTGTGATATTCATTCCTTCATGCAGTATGTTCCATGATCTTAAAAAGAGTATACAGTTTAATTTCTTGAAATTTGATTATAATTTTGAATTAGGAGGATATACCTAGCTTCCCCAGCTTCACCTTCATTCAAAACTTGATGATATTAAGCATGTGCGACAGAGTACAAGGGCACAGAGATTCCTCAGAGTAGGATTTTAATTTCAGAGGATTTTAGATATATGTAGAAAGGAAATATTGCAGGGAGTTAGCATTTATAAAGAGAGTAAGTTTTTCAGAGATACAGGTACATTCCTATTCTCTCCACTCTTCCCCTGTAATCATTTCTCCAAAAGTTTTAACATTTATGTTATACTTTCTGACACCTGATCCTAGTTACCAAATATTTTAAGATTGTTTTCTTCAGATTTCAAAAATGTTTCTTTAAAACTTACCTAACCATGTGATATTATTTTTTTTGTCATTTTGTTAAAAACAGTCCTATTTATAATACTCTTGGTGGAACTGAATTTTATATGTCAAACTACCAGCTACATGTAAACATGTTTATTATGTAGCTATAACATGTTAGAGATAAACTATAGCAAAATAAAAAAGGCTATTTCTAGTGACTTAGAATAAATTATCTCTCCGCATAACAATGTGTTGTTTCAACTAAAAATGCATGTAAATACATTATAAGCAAATTAAGGGGTTTTGTGCCCTGCCAAAATCTTTTCTGTAGCAAACCAATAGGCATTTTTAAATTATGAGCATAAGAGATATATTAGCTCAGAAAAGGTGGAGTTATTTGGATTGGGGCTGACCTTAGTTTGCTGTAGAATTATTTCCACTTAAAAGGGGGCATGCAGAAATTACTTCAGGATATTTTTACTCCAAGGACAAATTAATATTAAGTTATGAGCATTATAAGAGCATTTAGTAAGCATTCAGTAAAAAGCATCGTTATCCATTGTATCTCTCCTTTATCAATGGTATCATTTAAGCTACAATTTCAAAGTTTACTGCCCATCTGTTGAATGCCTATGCATGTGCATATTTTATATGTATTAGCATAATGCTACAAGGAACCTGCATGTGAACAATAACAAGGGGTTTTCAGGATATGAAAGTAATAATGACTGTTTTTTTTCAAAATCAGTACAGTTAGATGAATGGAGTTACAGTCGAACTGTTATTTCTAGAAAGTAAATACATATTCTACTTTGAGGAGTCTTACTTTTGAAAGACTTTGGCCATTCTTCTAAATATCTTTAATGGTGGCAAATAAAAATTGAATAGCTAGAGGTAATTGGACATCAAGTGAGGTTGTGTGACCACCCCTTCTGCCTGTCAAGAAATCGAAGGCTTGCATGTTTACAGTCAGAGGTCGAGCAGCCCTTGGAAGGTGATGAGGACTAGGAGAGAGAGAGAAATGATAGTTGGGGGATAGGCCAAGGTTTCGGAGGTGGTAAGATAAGATATAATGATTGGATGTTTTTCATTTTACAGGTCTCAGTTTAAATGTTGCCTTTTTGGAGAAACTCTCCTAACCAGTCTTGCTAAAATAGGTATTTCCTGTTACTCTAGGACTCCTTCCTTCATAGAACTTATCACAATTTTGAAGTGTTGTCTTTTTGGGTTTTGTTTTTTACTTCATAGCCCCTGAAGGTGGGGACCATATCGGCTTTGCCATTCATTATATTCTTCAGAGGGAAGGTAAAGAAGTACATGTCTATTACAAGACCTCAGAAGGCTGAGATAAGGAGTCTGAAGGAGGGACTTAAGTCTTTTTTAATAGAGAAAGAGAGAGAGAGAGAGCACATGTGCGTGTGTGTGTGGCGGGGTGGGGGGGGGGGGAGAGAAGGTGGAGAAGGAGAGAATCTCAGGCAGGCTCCACACCTGGTGTAGAGCCAGTCACGGGGCTTGATCGCATGACCCTGAGCCAAAATCAAGAGTTGGATGCTTAACTGACCAAGTTGAAGGAAGAGACTTAATATTCTTTAACATGAGCTTTGTGCTTATGTTTGGTTCTGTATATTCTGTTATCTCCCTAGAATAATCTTATCGGATAGTTACTAATATTTCCATTTTATAGATGAGTAAATGGAGTGACCTACTAGAGATCGCACAGCTGGTAAGTGGCTGAACTGAGATTTGAATAATATTTTTGTAATTTCAAAACCCATAAGATACCATATTACCTGGCCTCTGTTGAATGTGTTGCTGTGGTCAGTGTAAAAGGCAATCAGGGGATCCCTGGGTGGTGCAGCGGTTTGGCACCTGCCTTTGGCCCAGGGCGTGATCCTGGAGACCCGGGGTCGAATCCCACGTCAGGCTACCGGTGCATGGAGCCTGCTTTTCCCTCTGCCTATGTCTCTGCCTCTCTCTCTCTCTCTCTCTCTCTCTCTCTCTGTGTGTGTGACTATCATAAATAAATAAAAAATTTTAAAAAAAGGCAATCAACATATTTGTAACAGGATTTCTAAGCAGGATTGGGTACTCAGTTATGAGTACATGTCACACATTTGTAGCAGGCCCTGACTTCAGAGTTCTGCTGTTGTCTCCAGCTGTGTTCCCTTATATAGGCATAGGGACAATGAAAATGTGTATTTTATCAGCAAAGATAAGCTTAGTGAGCCCTTCTTAACTAGGGTTGGCTTGTTGTCTGTCACTCCTGTGCTAGAATGGTACTATGTACCATCCTTGGGGGAATTGTAAAGATTGTCACTCAATTCATTTTCTGTGAGACTTAATTCTCTTGTGGAACCCCAGTGGAGAAAGGCTGATAGTTTATAACTCTATAACAAACAGCCTCCAAATCTTTATAGCTTTAAGACAACAAACCATATCCATTGTGTGTCTTTGGGTAGCTGAGCTAGGAAAAACCACCCAGTCTTCCCTACTTGCATGAAATGCTTCACTTCTGACTTGTGATCACCAAATGTGTGGGTTTTCCCCCCCACCAAGCAATTGTCTGCAAACACCAGCCAGGTGTCCTACAATTTAACTCAGTTCTGATACTATCCACCTAGAGATCCCACAGGTTAAGACCTACAAGACTGCTCCCATCCCATTTGAGATGCCGACTTGCAAGTCCAGATTGTCCTCTGTGCTTCTAGACTAATCACCTATAAATCAGAGGTTCCCTTTAGGTTCAGTTAACCTGCTAGAGCCATTCACAGAACTCAGGAAAACAGTTACTTGTGTTTACCAGTTTATTAAAGAATATGATAAAGGATATAGATGAACAGTCAGATTAAGATACATAGGATGAGGTCTGGGAGGTTCCTGTTGTTGTAGAATTGGGCTCTATCATCCTCCTGGCATACATGTAGATGTTTTCATCAACCTGGAAGCTCACTGAACTCACTGAACCTTAGATTTGGGGGCTTTTTATGGAGTCTTTATCATACAGGATAAATCACTAACTCCATTTCCAGTCCCTCTCATTTCTCTAGGGAAGAGGGTGTGGGGACAAAGCTGAAAAATTCCAAGCTTTTAATTATGGCTTGATCTTTCTTGTGACCAGCACCCACCCAGGAGCCTCTCTAGAGACACCTCATTAGAACAAAAGATGCTTTTTTCACTTGGGAATTTATAAGTGTTTCAGAAGCCCTGTGTCAGGAACCAGGATCAAAAGCCAAATATTAGAGTAATAGATGCTCATAGTGCTCTTGTCACTTAGGAAATTACAATGGTTTTAGGAGCTATGTGCCAGAGACTGGGGGCAGATACCAATACATACATTTCTAATTATTTCACAACCTGGAAGCTCACTGAACTCACTGAACCTTAGATTTGGGGGCTTTTTATGGAGTCTTTATCATACAGGATAAATCACTAACTCCATTTCCAGTCCCTCTCATTTCTCTAGGGAAGAGGGTGTGGGGACAAAGCTGAAAAATTCCAAGCTTTTAATTATGGCTTGATCTATAAACATAGAAACCTAGGCTAATAGTGCAGTCACCATCACTCAGATATTACCAATTGTCTTCTCAAAAGTAAAGCAACTTTGGGATGTTTTCTTACCAACAACTAAAGGTAGCTCAGAAGTAACAATTATTCATAATTCTTGCTCACAAATTTTTGGCCAAAGTCACATAGCTGACCACAAGGGACCAGGATGTGCAATCTTAGCATGTGCCTGGAGGGAGAGGAGAGCTGGATAACGGTGAATACTACTAATGACATTCACAATTAGCTCAATAGGAACGAAAAAATTCTAGGTAGCCAGTGAGAATAGTGCTACTATGATTAAATTTGGGTGGTTTGAAAGTCCAGTGGCTAATCAGGTGGGTTTGTGCACTGGGAAAATTAAGAAGAAGGGTTTCAGTAAAGAAAAATGACTGTTAAAATGGTCTGGGGAGGTAGACTTAAAGATGCTTAGCATTATTAACCATCACGATGGCTCTCTGATACAATTTCCTCTGTTCTCTTAATATTGAACTTTGCTCAGATGTTTATTTTCTTTTCCCTTTCTACTAATCACACTCTTAAGAAAAATATATTTTTCTAATCATTAAAATGCCCCAATAAGATGTTTTAGCTCCAAAGTAGGAATTGTTGTTTGAACTTGAAATGTCTCTCTCCTTAAAGAAGCAAGTGACAATGAGGGAGCATGTTATCAACTAGTAGTGAATTTTCCAAACAGTGTATTATATGGAACAAATGTTCTGAAAGATGATGTGGGAAGTATTTTGGTAGTCATTTATCAGTGCATACTGTCTGGATGGCTGCCATCTCTTGGATTATATAGGACACAGCTATGAGAGACATGAGGCATCATTTGGTCTAAACTTCTTGTTTAGAAATGGGCAAATCGAGTCCCAGAAACATTAAATGACTTTCCTATGCTTACATAGTTAGTTTTGTCTTTCATTTTTGCCAGTTGTACATGTATGATGATGATACTAATAACATTTCTTGTACTGGCATTGTTCTGAGTACTTACTATGTATCCATCCATTTAAGTTGGCTAACTTGTGACCACACCAATATTTGAATCCAGACCTCCTGGTCTGGAGCCTCTTCATGGTAGAAAAATCTTGGGATCCCTGGGTGGCTCAGTGGTTTGGCGCCTTCCTTCAGCCCAGGGTGTGATCCTGGAGTCCTGGGATCGGGTCTTGCATCGGGCTCCCTGCGTGGAGCCTGCTTCTCCACTCTGCCTGTGTCTCAGCTTCTCTCTCTCTCTGTATCTCTCATGAATACATAAATAAAATACTTAAAAAAATCTTTAGAATTGGTTGCTTTTATCATTGGGAGTAGAAGTGATTTTCCATAAGGCCAGATGACTCAAGGAAACTTACCAACTTCAGTCTCTTTGATAAAAGAGGTCATGTTTCCTGTTTCCTGGAAAGTGAGTCAGTGGCAGTTACTGATAGGTGAATATGCTCTTACATTAGGCCTAAACCATCTTTAGAAAGAGAAATTCAATAATCCAAGAGAAAATAATCGTGTTTCTTAGCAAATTTCTCTAGTATCTTTATAACTGTATTTATTCTAAATTATAGATTGTAGCTTATCTGTAATACTTCATTAGATAGATGAAAATATAAGCTTCTTTCCAAAATAATTCCTGTTTAGTGTGATTTATAAAATTATTATTACTATGTTTAAATGGTAATCTGGATGTTTTCTGGCCTTTCTAAATGAGCATGGACTCTCTTCCTATAGCCCTTAAGGGACTTCCAGTAATAAGGGACTTCCAGTAATAAGGAAGAACTGATCTGATTTTTTTTTTCCCTCATAACATTTCTCTTTTCAAAAGATGCCAAAGCACCTTATAAATTGGAGGATGGTGTCACCTGTCTGGAGCACTAAACATATATGTCATATGTACTGTAAAATAGCTAAGGATTAGAAGAATTAAAGATTACCTAGTTTTACCTATAGAAGAATGTGTGAAACTGTCATTAGCGGATAGTCTATTTCCATAAGTGGTTGATGTGAGAAGACCTTTGTGAATGATATAGTTAAATTAGGCTTCGGGAATGTGTTAGGAAAAAGTATGTTGTGTGTGTTGCTTACCTGCCTACCTGCTTGCTTACCTGCTTGTCCTGTTTTTTATTTCTTGGCTTCTGAAAAGAAGATGGCTTTACTCTTTCTGATCATAAAATAGTCTTTGCTTATTGTTAAAATATTTAAACAACAGTGAAAATATAAAGAAGAAAAGTAGCAGTTAAATTCTTGCTGCTCAGAGATAATCATTCTTCCAGGTATTACTAAATACATATATGTATTTTTCAAAAACGAGTCAAATATACTGTTGTATAGTTGGTATCTTTTACTGAATAATATATTGTGGGCACCTTTTCATGTTAGCAAGTGTAGCTGTACATCATCATATTTATTTGGCTACATAATATTCCATTTTGCCCTTCCCACCAGTTTCATCAGGCACTATATATTTGCTTTATTTATTTTTTTATATATATTTGCTTTAATCACAAATACCTCTTTAATTATTTTATACATTTTTGGAGGGTTTAGTTTAAAATATGGCATTATCCTTAACTGAAAGTTAAGTTTGTACATCCAATAATTATTTATTGAGTCCTTATAATATCTTAATCACTGTTTGAGGAACTTAGACTATATCAGCTGCCTTTGTGGAGTTTATCTTCTAGTGGAAACACAAGTAACATTATAGGACAGGTTAAAACAGGTGAACAAAGACATCTCTGGATTGCAAGAGGAGACCAAAGAAGCAATCCGCTATTTTATTAGAGGATGGATAAAGTGGCCAGAGGCCTCTGCATGTGTCCAAGAAGGTTTAAGACGTATTGTTTTCAGCTTTTATATCTTGTTTCTAGTTAACAGGGTCATGCTTTGTTCTAAAAAGGTAGATGTTATTTGTAGCTTTGCTGTAATGCAACATGATATTTCTGCCTTTTTTAAAAGAATTTTTAAAATTTCAGAAATGGCAACAGTTACTTGTCTTGAAAACATTGCTTGATAGTATTCAGTGCTATACTTTGGTGATTTCTATGTGATACCTTATACTTACTTTGCTGCCTTACTGAATCTTTTGTCTTGATTTTTTTCTCATAATTCATCTGTTAAGAGGTGAATTTATTTTTATGGTTACATTAAGTAAACACAAGATATACCCACCTACATGTAATTACAAAGCAGTTATAGTGGCAAATCTAAGATCTTGTTATTTCCATTATAGAGATCTCATAATTTTCCTCAATGATCATTTTTAAAGACATCACCATGAAAGAAATTGAAAGCAAGCTCAAGAAATATAGTTTAACAATCATACAAGTGATGAATTGTCATCCTAGATAGGTCTGTAGGGTCTTTCACCTGAGATGTGTGTGTCCTTGGTCCTACCTAAGGTAGTTAAAAAAAATCAATTATTTGGATAGAAAATGAGATGACATGGGTAACATATTTTCATGGTATATATTGCTTGAGGAAATAGCTAGCTGTTCAATAGTAAAACTAAGACTCTAAAAACAAAATTTAATAGGTTATAATATTGGGCCCAAATCAACTATAATAATGATAATGATTGCCAGTATTTTTATATGCTTCCTGTGTCCCAGGCACTGTGCCAAGCACTTTGTATGAATTTTTGTATTTTATTTGCATAAGAACTCTATGAGATAGGTACTGTTATTATACCCATTTTACAAAGACAACCAAAACTAAAGATGTTATATTGATTTTATTAAATTTCAAAATCTAAGGCCATACATTGGCATAAAAAAATAGATTGTATTCATTTTCTGACCATGTGGTAGATTGAATATAAAGAAAAACTTCATCTGGTAGAGAACAATTAAAATGCTGGCTTGAAATAACTTTATTTCCAAAGCATGATTGTGAGCTGATTGTGAGCTGAAATAAGGAAACGGTGGCTAGAAAGGACACAGAATTATTCCACAGATACAAGAGCTGGCATTTGTTCTGGCAAAAAGAGGGTTAGAGGGTGGGGGAGTGTCTGCCAATCCTGGTGACCTGGAGTGTAGGTTTTCAAGGGCCATGTGCAGCTTAAGAGACAAAATCTGACATCTTCACATAAAGCCAGAACTCTTAAAATGTGAGTGATCTGAGGGTGAACCTGCTCTTGGCCATAGATAGGAGGTGCCTGAGAACTCCTAGCCATAGCCTACATTAAGTTGATTTGAGGATGGAATTCATTTTGCCTGCCTGTCTCAAAAAATTCCAAGCTGAGGGGAATCTCTGGGTATCTCAGTGCTTTGGTGCCTACCTTTGGCCCAGGGCGCCATCCTGGAGTCCCAGGATCGAGTCCCACGTCGGGCTCCCAGCATGGAGCCTGCTTCTCCCTCCTCCTGTGTCTCTGCCTCTCTCTCTCTCTCTCTCTCTCTCTCTGTGTCTATCATAAATAAAAATAAATAAATATTAAAAAGAAATGAGTCCACAGGCTCATATAATTAAAAAAAAAAATTCCAAGCTGAAAATTTAGTTTGAAGTAAGTTATTAATTAGTGCTCCCAGACATTTATAAAATCCTTACTGAAAGAAAACATTTACACATGGATGTCACAGAATTTACACAGATGAGTTTTTGAGGGACATGGGCTCACAATTAAAAAAGAAAAAAATATATATACCTGAGTAAAAAAGCCACCATGAGTATGATACTGTAGAATTAGGTTCACAAAGACTGAAGCTATTTAATGTGATCACATATAGCAAATAAAATAACTATATTTAAAGAATTAAAGAAATTAAAAAAAAACAAAACACCATTAAAATTAACAAGATGGATGTGGAAAAGACAGTTCTTAAAATAGACATGGCTTGTGGAGAGAACTAGTAAAAGAGAAGATAGATACGAAGAAATTACCCAGAATGCAGCACAGAGAAGGGATAGAAAATATGAAAAAAAAAAAAAAAAAAGATAAAGAGGATGAAGTAAGAAAGCCAATGAACATTCAATTCGTGGTTTCAGAAGTAAAGATAGAAAGATTGCAGAAGAAGCAATATTCAAAAGATTTATCTAATAATGTATCAGAATTGATGAAATATGAACATTCAGATTCAGGTAGCCTGGTGAATTCTAAGTGGGGTAAATGGAAAGATATCCTTACTGATATTTGCCACAATAAAACTGCAGAACCGCAAAGATAATCAGCTAGAGAAAAAAAGAACAATGAATAAACACCGCTAACTTTTCAACAGGATCAATTCAAGTCAGAAGGCCAAAAAAAAGCCTACAAAGTGCTGAGAGCAAATAACTAAAATTGCCAACCTAGAATTGTCTAGTCATTGAAAATATCTAGAACATGAGCAAAATAAATGTGTTTTCAGACATAAAATTGAATAGAGTTCCAACAAAAGGATTTATAAAGGATATATTTTCAGAAAAAGAAGGAAAAAATCCCCAGAATAAATATCTGAGAAGCAAGAATAGTGGGAAAGAAAAGTAGAAAATTATAATTATAATATATATATTATATATTCTATATGCTATAGTATATATAATATATAGGAATTATAAATATTGACTATATAAAATAATAATACTTAATTTGTGAGTATTAAAAAATTAAAATAGTGGGCAGCCCGGGTGGTCTCTGCCTCTCTCTGTCTCTCTCATGAATAAATAAATAAAATCTTTAAAAATAATTAAAAATTAAAATAGCATAAACTGGATGTAAGTTGAGAATCTATGATCAGAGTTAAGGCATTGTAAGGGTTCCTTTATTGTCTGAACAAGAATAAAGATTTTGATTAGCCAAGAAATACAAATTAAAACCACAGTGAGTTATTGTTTACACAACCCCCCAATTGGTAAAAAAAAATAAAAAATCTTGCAAAATCAAATTTTAGTGAAGATGTGCATGAACAGGAATGTTTATTCACTAATGAGTATATAAATTGGCATAATCAGCTTGGAAATTATTAGAAAAAAATACACACACACACACACACACACTTTAGAACCCAGCAATTTCACTTCTAGGTATAGTCTTGAAAACTCACATGTATACCAGAGACCTTTATAAGATTGTTTAGAGTAAGGCAGCCTGGGTGGCTCAGCGGTTCAGTGCTGTCTTCCGCCCAGGGCCTGATCCTGGAGACCTGGGATTGAGTCCCACGTCGGCTTCCTGCATGGAGCCTGCGTCTCCCTCTGCCTGTGTTTCTGCCTCTCTTTCTCTCTCTGTGTCTCTCATAAATAAAATCTTTAAAAAAAACAAAAGATTTAGAGTATTATTGTAAACAATAGATAAAAATGGGAAACAACGCAAATATTGATCAATAACAAATAGTTACATAAACTGGGGTTTGTGCTACCATGCAGCAAAGAACATGAGTGACCTATTGCTATATTCAAGAGCATGGATGGATATCACACACATAATGTTGAATAAAAGAAGCAAGACATGAAATAAAACATATAGTATAATTCCATTTATATAGAAATTCAAAAAGAAATAAATGGAGCTATATTGTTAGGGCAACATGGAGATAATATTTTTTAAAGTACTAAAAATACTAAATAAAACATGCAGCTGCTTATTACAAAAGTCAGGATAGTGATCACCTCTAAAGCAGAGCTTCAGTAAGGCAGCCGAGTACTTAAAATTTGAAACTGTTCTGAATGGAGGTGTGCTAGAGGTATAAAATACATTGGATTTCAAAGGCTTTAACTATAAAAAGAATATATATTATCTCAATAATAGAAGTATATATTGATTACAAATAATGATAATATTTTACAGGAGTTAAATGAAATATATTAAAATTATTTTCACCTGTTTTGTTTGTTTTTACTTTAAAAAAAAAATGTGGCTACTAGAAAATTCTAAATTCTATGTGGCTATCATTACACTCCAGTTGGACAGAGCTGCTCTAGAGGCTGAGGACAGAATTGAGATTGGTTCAGAATCAAGGGTTGCTTCTGGAAAGATGGCAAAGTTATGTTTTTTAGGTGGGGTTACATGGATGTTGCTATATAATTATTCATTTACCTGTGTATTTGTATATACATATTTGGTATATAAGATGCATATTTCTGTGTATATGCTTTAAATTTTTAAAAAATGCCTGTAAAATGTTGATATTAATGGACTTTGTAGGGTAATCATTAAAAAAATTGAAGTAGATGGTATAGCTTCCAGACTAGTAAAGGAAGAAAAATGAAATGAAAAGGGCAAGGAAAAAGAATTACAATTCATTCAGCCTAAAAGAAGGCAGGAAAGGAAAAATATAAAAGAAATAGAATTAGGACAAATAGAAGTCATAAAATGAGTTGGAAGACATAATAACTCTAAATATATCTTATAAAAGGACTTGAAAAGGTTAAAGACTAAAAGATTAAAATGTAAAGGGTAAAAGATTAAAGATTATCTGAGAGTACTAAACAAGTATCAAACAAACATATAAATAAGCAAAAAACCTGACAACTTATGTATGAGCCACACCTCTTATATAATAAAGGACACAGAAAGGTTGAAGGTAAAAGCAACTATAAACAGAAGGAAAGTTGGAATAGCTATATGAAAACAGATAAACTTGAAGGTTGAAGGAAAATGCATTTCTAGAGATAAAGAGGGTCACTATATATTGACAAATGTTTACTTTGCCAGGAAAATTGTAACAAGCCTAAAATAGTATGCACCTAATAACATAGCTTCAGAAATATAAAGCAAAAATTGGAGAAATGAATTCTCAGTCGATGTGGGAGATTTTTTTTTTTTTCGATGTGGGAGATTTTAACATCTCTTAGGCAATGATAGGACAGACAAAAAAATTCTGTAAGTATATAGAAGGGCTTAAAAATACAATGAACA
Source organism: Canis lupus baileyi (assembly GCF_048164855.1). Classification (NCBI taxonomy): domain Eukaryota; kingdom Metazoa; phylum Chordata; class Mammalia; order Carnivora; family Canidae; genus Canis; species Canis lupus. Next base: position 3,783,151 of record NC_132853.1, read on the forward strand.
AACTGGACTTAGTGGAAATGTAGAGAATATATCATTAGGAACTACAGAATGCATATTCTTCTCAAGCATAAATAGGAACAATTTTTAAAACCTAATCATGAATCAACCTTCAACAGACTGAAAAGAAACAACATCACAAGTACCATATGCTGTTATGACAAAACAAGTGGCTAGAAATCAACAAAAAAATCTAAAGATAAAATAACCCCTACAATATTTAGACATTTAAATATATTTCTAAATCATTCTCTAGCCAGAGAAGAAATTATAAGGGAAATTGTAAAATGTCTTAAACTAATTTGAAATGATAAAATTGCTACTACTTATAACAAAACTTATGGGATATAACTAAAGCTTTACATTCAACTTTTTAGCTTGAAATGCTTACATTATAATATAAAAGAGGTCTAATGTAAATTAACTAAAATCCAATGTAAAAGCTTAAAAGCATAGCTGGATAAACCTAAAGAAAATATTAAAAATAAGAAAAATTTGAAGGTCATTTAATGAAACAGGTTAAAAAAAACAATATGGCTTGTTCTTTCAAAGTTGACAAAGTTCTGATAAAGAGTGGTCAGAAACATTTAAAAGAACGAAAAGAGGGATGAAGCACAAATTAATACTGGATTTGAAAAAAATGGATAAAACATATGTGGCAGGGATGCCTGGGTGGCTCAGCGGTTGAGCATCTGCCCTTGGCTCAGGGCGTGAACCTGGAGACCCAGGATCGAGTCCCATGTCGGGCTTCCTTCATAGAGCCTGCTTCTCCCTCTGCCTGTATCTCTGCCCCTCTCTCTCTATGTCTCTCATGAATAAATAAATAAAATCTTTAAAAAAACCCCAAAACATATGTTGCAGAGATTAAAAAGAAGACATTTTGTCAATATATTTAACACCTTAGATGAAATGGAATATTAGTAGAAATATACAAATTACTAAACCTTACTCAAAACATAGAAAATGTACATGATCCTATATGTAATTAAATAAATCAATCAATAATTTAAATTTTGTCACAGAAAACATTAGGACCAGAGGGTTTTGTAAGTGAGTTCTTGTAACATTCAAGGGATGGATAATTTCAGTCTTACACAAATTATATAGTGTTGCAAGCAGAAGTATACTTTTCAACTAATTCTATAACACTAATATAATTGTGATATTGAAACAGGTTGGTACCAGTACAGGAAAGAAATGTCAGGGCAGTCTCATTCATAAATAAAGATGAAAAAATTCTGAAAAAATATTACCAAACTGAGTCCAGCAATGCACAGGTATGTACTCTATCAGATTCAGCTTACATCATTCATGCAAGATTGGGTTATCTTAGAAACACCAATAAGGATGTAAAAGCAACTTGAGCAACACTGTCAACCAACTTGATTTAATTGATATTTTCTTCTACCCAATAACAGCAGAATATGTGTTCTTTTCAAGTACACATGGAATACTTACCAAGAAAGAACGCATAAAATGAATGTCAATTAACTTAAAATTCTGAATGTTGGCAAGAATGTGGAGCAATAGGAACTCTTATGTTGTTAGTGGGAATATAAATTGGTACAACATTGGAAAATAACTTGGCAATGTTTAGTAAAGTTGAAGATTGGCATACACTATAAACTAGGAGTTTCATTCTTAGGTATATGTCCTACAGAAAGGCTTACACATATATCTAGAGACAGGTACAATTGACCCTTGAACAGTGTGGGGGTTACAGTCATGAACCCCTAAATCTATATATACCTTGTGACTCCCCCAAAATTTGACTACTAATAGCCTGCTATTGATTAGAATCCTTACTGATAACATGAACAATCAATTAACACCTATTTTGTATGTTATATATACTGTGTACTGTATTCTTACAATAAAGTAAGCTAGAGAAAAAAAATCATAAAGATGAGAAAATACATTTACACTACTGCACTGTAAAAAAAAAAAAAAAAAACAAAAACCCCTGTGTGGGGCACATGGGTGGCACAGTTAAGCATCCAACTCTTGGTTTTGGCTCAGGTAGTGATCTCAAAGTCATGAGATCAAGGCCTTTGTAGGGCTGTTAGCTGAGTCTGGAGCCTACTTAAGATTCTTTCTCCCTCTCCCTTTGCCCCTTCCCCCAACAGCTCTTCTCCCCCACCCCCGCCCCCACATGGACATGCATGCTTTCTCTCTCTCAAATAAATAAATAAATCTAAAAAAGAAATGTGTAATTGGCTCTCCACCGTTCAAACCTGTGTTGTTCAAAGGTCAACTGTGTTTAAATGTTTTATAGCAGCTTTGTTTTTAATAGAAGATTGGGAAATAACTCCCTTAAAGTCCATCAGTTGCTTAATGAATAGGTAACTTGTTTTATTTACAGTCATTCAGTTATATACAATGCACTTGTGACATAATATAGATGAAACCTGATTTTAAAAGTCAAGTGACAGGGGACTTTTGCTTCTAGGTATAACTAAGACACATATGCATCTGTCTGGCCCATGCATTAGAGTTTCTCTCCCGGGTACATGAAACTCCTACGGTCTAGTGTGTACACATTTATAAAAGATAGTGCTAAATTTTCCTTCAGAAGAGTAACCAATTTGCATTTTCCCCACTCTTCTCATTTTTCAGTGCATATTTTTGTTTTATAATTAGGATCATTTATTTTTACAGTATTGTGTGTTTTTCTTATGACTACTACAATGTAAACACTTGTCATGTTAACATTAAAAACAATTTTATTGACTCCCTAATATTTTGTTGAGTGACTATATTATTGCTTTCTTAACCATTTCTATATTTGTGTTTTGTGTCTATCAGAGAAGACTTTGGTGGGGATGGGGTCAGTTCATAAACACCAACTATTTGAAAGATTATTATGTAGTGAGGAAAGGAGCCTTTTTATGTTTATAGGCAGAGAAACTTAGCTACCTACAGAAAACAGATTTGGCTGAACCAGAGTAAGGACTAACTAATACCACTGTCTATAAAACTAGAGAGATGTTTTGGGAGAGCTCTTACACAAGATGGAGCTGGGTAGAGCCACTTGGTGGAAATATGAAACCAAGTATTTACCAGAGGGATTGGATTTAATGGCATTCCAACCCTGAATTTAGTATGCACATGCTATATCTCAAATCGAAGACAGATCCTATTGATCTTTCTTAAAAAACATTTCTTACATCAATTCCTTTTTGTTCTCAGGATCTTCATCATTTTTTTGCCTAAATTATTCCAAAAACCTCCTAACCAGAACTCCTGATTCTAATTCTTGGTTCAATCTTCTTGACATTCTGCTGCCAAATTGCTTTTGTAATAGAACTTCCTATGATATTGCATATGTCATGCTAATCAAACTTTTAATTATTCCCTGTTGCCTCTAAGATAATGCTCAAACCTCTTAGCCTAGAATTCTTGACTCGTTATGAATTGGACCTTCATTCTTTTATTCATTCAACCACCATTTACTGAGCACTAACTCTTTGCCAGGGACTATGTTGGATACTGGCAATAGAAAGATGAATAAGATCAAGCACTATGCTTGATAAAAGTAAGTTCAAAAGAGCTGGGAAGGTGGACTTAGAATGACTTTTGGTTTCTTTGTTCATTTATTTTAAAGGAAAAGTAAAGAATTTTTGAAGAAAAGCGTTTTTAGAAGACCCCTAACCTGGTTTAGAGACCCAGAAAAGGCTTAGCCGCTATCACTTGCCTAAAAGAACTTTCTGTCCTCATCAGACTGGTCTGTTTTCTTTCTTCAAGAAGACTTGATTAATTTCTGCCTCATGGTATAATTTTTTTTTTCTAATATGAAAAACATTCTCCTCATACTGTCTTCCATACTGTGCTTTCAAGGTAGGTCATATTTCATAGCTTCACTTACTCTGTTTGCTATGTGCCTCCTTTAGGATACATCCCTTATCTGAATCAGAAAACTTATTTTTGCATCACTCACTTACCTTTTATTTATGTGCTTTTTATTTTATTATTTAATATTAGCACTTATTTAAGAATGTAGTTTAAGAATATAATGATATTGTTTCCTAGTCTGTATTGCAATGACATCATATTTAAACTTGGTGTTATTTTATTCCTTATGTGCGTATTTGTCGTTCTAGTGAGATTATAAACAGCTTGAAGAAATATCGTATCATACATATTTCTCTGTCCCCCGGAGACTTGTATATAGGTCCTAGTTGACTAGAAAATAGGTTTTAAAGAACACATATTGAATGAGGACATAATTTTTTATTAAGATTTTATTTATTCATGAGAGACACAGGCAGAGGGAGAAGCAGGATCCATGTGGGGAGCCTGATGCCCGACTCGATCCCAGGACCCTGGGATCACGACCTGAGCCAAAGGCAGACCTACCTGAGCCAACGGCAGCAGCTCAGCCACTGAGCCAGACATCTCTGAATGAGAGCATACTAAATTCACAAATTAAATACTCAGGGTACTGTAATAATTGAAACTTCCATACTTGACCTTGAAAGACTCTTACCTTGTCATAAAGTAAGCTTTCTCCGATTCTCACCCCATCCCCTACCTGTTTCAGGCAAATGTTTTTGAGGTTGCAATTTCAGCTAGATATGACTTTCCAGCACTTTTTCTAGGACTTGTGGGATATTTAAGTCATTGTAGTATATTCTGCCATACCAGATGGTATTACCTCTTTGGTGTGTGTCTGTCAAGGAACTACATAATTGTGTTGAAACAGAGAGAAATTAAGCTGTGTGTGTGTGTGTGTAGCCCATAAAATTTCTCATTTTCTCAGTTTCCTCTTTAGTAATGGATTCTTTTATATCTTCCCTGATACAAAGGTAGAATCTTTTATTCCCATCTTCTACTTTTATGTATCATTCTCCATAACATTTGTAAGACTTGGACATGCCTTTCCATTTCCACATCACAGTTCTAGTGGTGGGTGGCCTTAGCTACATTACATTTGATCTTCTATATCATTATTGTTAACATCATGGAGAACAACAACTATCAGATACTATGTGCAGATGGAATGGCACTGGGCACTTGGGCCGTTTATAGTCTTATCAGATACATCCTGACTTTGACTAGATATGAAAATGGCTCTCCATTGTTTGTTTTCTTTCCACCCTATCAATGCTTTGGTTAATAAACTGTCTTGCTTAGAGTGCATCATCTTACTCAAGTGCAGCTGACTAGTTAGCAGCTTTATATTCCATTCATTGGTGATGGTTGTTTCTTGGTAGTGGAATGAGTAAAAAACACAAGGGGAAGTGGGCAACCATACTGATTCTTTACTGATTTTGCCACCATTATGGCAAATTGTTTGTGATTTGTAGAAATGGACTCTCTTTTATCAATGGTTGACTATCAGTTCCTTTTTCTGGAGAGAAGTCATTAGTTAACGCAGCTCAAGGATTTGTCTGAGAAGAGCAGCACATCAGTTAGAATGCTAATTCACTCAACTGGCAGCAAGCACAGTGAAATGACAGCTTGGAGGGGGGTAAGAGGAGTGTCTGAAAATGGCAGCAGATTGGTATTTCGAAAGGGGAGGGAAATTTCATAATGATGAATAAGAAAGATGACATTTGGTGCTCACATTTAACTTGCATTGGATGTCCATATAAGGGTCAGTATGCATAACCCCTCTTGATTAGGCCTCCGGCTGCCCAGCAGCTGACTGGGTGTATACCCTTCAGACTGTAACCAAAAGAAAGGCCTAGATAATTAGGCCAAGTTGAACTGCAGGAGGTAGCCAGCTTCTCTGCTGCCTTTTGTATATTCATGATCCAGCTTGATTGATGGAAGGACAGTGTTTGGTGACACTGTCATTTGCAAGTTGAAAGGTAGACTACAGGCTGGAGCCAAGATCAGATGTGCTTTAAAGAGTCTTACAATAAACTCATTTGGATGCTGATAATGTTCACATATGCATTTCTTTGTTTCTTACTATTTCTCATGGACATCTGTTAATTTGTAGAAATTAGCTTGGTTGTTTTCAGTTAAAACCTCACACTAAGTTTACAAGATAGTTTTGTTTAAAAAGTTGTACAAAGTTGCTAGTGATATAATGTGTGATGTGGGTTTCAGATGTTTTCATGTGGTATTTTCACTTGTTCCTTATACAGGAATTTTAACTACCTTTCTTGTATTGATATACACCACTAGAAGGAAGTGACTTTTTTCTAAAAAAAAGTTAAATGGAATTTTGTCATATATTTCACATATTTCAGAAATCTCAAGTGCTGGTATCAAAAAGTTTTCCAGAGAATATTGCTTCTTAAGGAAACTGTTCTTTATCAGAAGATAAGATGAGTATCTGAGGTTCCGTTTTCATATTATGGTTCTTTAAATGGGTCTTTTACTCGTTCTGCAGTTTCTTCTGTTTACTCAAAGGTTTGATTATTTAGACTTATGGCCAATGAGTTGAAAATACCAAAGGAATGTAGAATCCTATAAGAGAAACATGAAGTTTACCCAAGGACCCTCTTCAAAATGTAGAACCTAAGTTATCATAAATTATTACAAGAACAAATACCATGTTATGTTAATTAAAAAGATATGAAGAAAGGGAAGGAAAGACTGAAAAAGATTTTTGATATACCTGTTTCATAAATATTAAGCTACTACTTAAATAGATCCTTTGAGAACTACCACATAGATGTGAGTACTAGTTATTAATTGTATTTTTCAGTACTTTTATTATTACATTGATGCTTTTGGAAGATAGTATCGTTCTGGTATAGGTAAATGATCATCAACCTGAAAACAATTTGAATACTCTCTCTGAAAAATCCTTAGGTATATATTTTAGATATGTTACCTAACTTCTTTTAGTTACCATAACTTAAGGTAATCCACGTAGAAGCTCTTTGTTAGCTGTAAAGTGCTGTCTAAATATAAGTACTAGTAGCAGCATGGACGGCATTTGCTATTGTCGCCTTTATTAACAACCAATCAAAGGTTATTGTAACAGCTATAACACTTGTAAGTGTTAGGAAGGAAGCAGTCCTCCTATTAGGTTCTTGTTGACAAAATGTGACAGGTCAGGTATGAAACTTTTCTTATAAAAGCAAAATAGAAAAGAAAGACTTTACCATGTCTTTCAACTATTTCCATATTAATTTTCTGATTTTGCTCCTCCCCACCAGATGCTAGAAAAGGCAGTATTCTCCAACTGACGGTTATGTTTTCATAAAGAAGGTTCTGGAGGGTGTTGGAAACACTCTGATCACTACAGAAATCATGCAGACTCCTTCTAAAGTTATTTCAGTCTTAACTGACTTTTGAGATAAGCATCTGAAATATAGTATCCTAAATCTGTCTGTATAGTATTCAGAAACTCTTTGCTATAATTTGTGGTAATTATTTCTAAATCAAACAGTTCTCTTTTAGTGGAATTAAAGTATTAATATATCCAGAATGTTAATGAAAATGTCATTTTCCTCACTTAAATCACATCTCAGGGTTTTCAAATACTGGATTTTATCTTAGATTTTTCTTATTAGAAATTAAAAGCAAGGTATGTTTTTCCCTTTGAAATAAGATAGAAATAAAAAAAAAAAAACTGTCTTACTGAATAGAAACAGCTCCAGGAATATTTTTAAAAAGAGAGCTGTGCATTCTTGAACTGAGTTTAAATGTATTGTGTATTTTTTTGCTACAGAGCAATATTCTTAATGTGTTAGTTACTATTCTTCTCATTAAGTCTTTTCAAAAATTTAAAGGTGTCACTTTGTCAGGAAATTCTAGGTCTTTCCAGTGATAAAATAAACTTGACACTTGTTCCATGAAGGCATCTTCTCCCTGCTTATCAGCTCTTCAATTTATGGCTGTGCTTTGAAATTTGTGCCTGTGACTCCCATCTTTGTATTTACTCCAATTAACACATAAACCCTAATTAGCCAGATCAAGGGACTTGGGAGTCCATAAATGGAAAGTGACATGGCAGAGCTTGGCAGCTGGCATCAAGGCAAGGTGACAGAAATAGGGAAGTATCAATTAGATGACATTGATGGTAAAGCTCTGTGTTGGGATGGCGGATTTTAACAGTTCTCTGTGTCACTGACTGCTGACTCTAGAGTAGGGATGTAGAAATGAGTTAGTAAAATGACAGCTAAGTTCAAGTACTGAACTTTAGATAAATGTAAAACACAGTAATAATAAAATCTGAACACCTTTTAATTTTATTTTATATCATTATCAATGATAATAAATGATACATTTCTTCCAAAATTTTATGAATTTCCCTATAGTATGAGTTTCCAAATTTTGAAATTATTACATAAGTGTACAGTGTTCTTATTTGAGTAGGAATGCAAGAGTCCTGAATTATCAATCCTTAGGAGCCTTACTCTCTTCTCTAAATTTTTTTTGGGGGAGGAGTGGCCCAGATGGGTAGATTTGGGAGTATTCATGATCACTGTTAAATATTAACTTAAGTTCCAGGCTGCAGTTTTAGATTACACATATAATTCAACAGTGAAAAAATTTAAGACTTTGTAACTATGATTCCAGTTTTAGAAATCCAATGTTACAAAAAAAGACCTGTGTCTCAGTTAAGGAGTGCTATCAGGCTTTTTGCATCTCTCATTACTTTAGAGAGTAATGGAAATTAAATATACAAGAACTGGACTGCTTCTCTAGTTTTGTGGTTTCAGTTATCTGGTTTCTAATATTGGTCTACTCTTCAATTGGGTGGGTGGGTATTTGTAAAGGCGGCTCTGGAGGCTATTGGAAACACTGTTATCAGTATAGAAATCATGGATTCCCTAATTTAAATCTGTTGAAATTGAAGGTGATTTTTTTTTTCTTTCTCAAGAATTGGTCAATTTGAATGTATGCCATCTATTAGATATTAAACAGTAGAGGGGGGATCCCTGGGTGGCTCAGCGGTTTAGCGCCTGCCTTCAGCCCAGGGCGTGATTCTGGAGTCCCGGGATCAAGTCCCGCATCGGGCTCCCTGCATATGGAGCCTGCTTCTCCCTCTGCCTGTGTCTCTGCCTCTCTCTCTCTCTGTGTCTCTCGTGAATAAATAAATAAAATCTTTTTTAAAAAAATAAACAGTAGAGGGTATATATGTATATATATTTTTTCATTTTGAATAGCCAGTGGTTCTATCAGCTTAGTTGGTATTTTGCGTGCTGTAGAGATGGTCTGTAGTTATTCAAGTAGTTGATATTGTAAGACTGAGAAGTTTTATTTGCCATGTACCCGTTTCAACTATTGCAGAAAATGGGGGAAAGAAGTCTTATTTGAAAGTCACTGTTCTTGAGAAGTATTTGAAACATTAGAAATCTGCCAGAAGGTCTATTAACATAAATGTTTAACTCAGACACACAGACATGTACCGAAATGAAAATGTTTCATGCATTAATTTGCTGCAGAAGGAACTAACATAACAATTAGAACAACATTCTGCCTACTTAGGCTTAAATTTCCTAGGGCAGTGATAATACATAGTGTCGATGTAGTTTAAGACTTTTAGCATATACAATAGTTTACTCTGTTGTTAAAATGAATTCCTCTGTTTTAAACCGTTCAAACATGGTAGACCCTAGATAACTGGAAAGAAGCATTAGGGGTATAATTTCTAGACTAAGACTTGAAAGTTCTCTCATTGACTTAGGGCTTATTAGAAATACTTGGAGGAAACAGTTTTTTTTCTAGCTTTTCAAAGGAACGATGTCTGTATTTTGTATTGTGAAAATACCAGATGCTGTCATAAAAATGAGGAACCCAGCTAATACAAAAGTAATCTATATGAGGATATTTTGTTTTCTTGCCATTTATAGTCATTACTGTCAGTGGTACTTTTGTGGCTGAGCTAGTAACCTGCCTTATAAGGAACACCCTAGCAGTGACCAAATATGTGTTCTATAGCTTTTTTACACCAATGAGAGAAACTGTGACTTTTGGAAATCAGATGGTTTCCATCCTACTTGTGTAGCCAATACATTGACTTTTTTTTTTTTTTTTTTTTTTTTAGCATGCTGATCCCAGTTGCATGGTCATATGTTGTAAACCACATGGAACTATTTCAAACTGTGATGGGGGAAAGTAACAACTGCAAACATTCCTCCTTGAAGCAAGTGGTTGTCCTAAACTGAGCACTGTAGAATAAAAATGGAAACATAAAAATAGCAGTTGGAAAGATAAAACAGCATTTATAGTACTAATAAAACCGTTGTGGCTTCCACAGGAAAACATGCTTTGTAACCTAATGCTTACCTGAAAGGACTGTCGAGTTTCTGAGAGTTATAGCTGTTTTTGTAAGAGAAGCACAGAGATTTGCTTGAGGGCTGAGTGATAGATTCGCCTGCCTGAAGCATCCCAGTGTGTTTATACATGGCTTGTATGGCAGCTTTCATAAGACATTTACCCCATGATTTGCGATGAGCTTATGTGTGAATAATTAATGGCAATTAATCCTTAATTACAGTAATTAGGCAAGTCACAGGAAATTAAGCTGCAGCTGGAGAAGACCATGCCTGGGAAGAGAGGATTGGGGGCTGTGTGAATGTGCCATTTACTGACAGCATTACTAGGATGCGCAGTATTCAGCAGCTTTGGCATTTCTATTGGCAGCCTTGGGTAGGACAAGAGTGCTCTGCATTAGAAGCAATCTATAGTTGTCTACAAGAGTTTTAAGTTCAAGTGCCAAAATGTTGTGTTGCATATGGTGATTATCTAAGTTTATTGGTTGCTATAACTCAAATGACTATAATTGTTTTTGGCTTGATAACAGTGACATTAGAACCAGGAGCTTTTATGTATTCATAGGTTCTGTTGGCATGAAACATGATGCAACTTTTAGAAACAATTCATCCAGGTTTGCAATTATGAAATAGATAATGTAATTGTCTAGAAATTAACTGAGAAAATTTCAATCAAGAACAACAGAACATACAGTATCTTGGTTGAGAAGTTAATTACTTTATTACTAGTTGCTTTTCCCAGTTAAACATGGTGGTACACAGTGTGCTGGAAGTATTTATTGAATTAAAAACATACTCCAAATATAAAAATACCTGAAATTACAAAAACTAAGCCATTCACATTAAATGCTAACAAACTTAAGGCCTATAAATCTACAAGGTGTGTTTTAGAAACAATCATTCAATAGAGAGCAGCACTGCCCTACAGATCACTGGTGAGAGATGTTCATCATTCTGCATTTGGGAACATAGAACTTCTTCCATTATCTATGTGGAATTTAAAAATCATAGGGCCATTGTATACCCAGATAAAAGTTTCTGGGTGTACACCAGAAAAGTTTTGTATACCCAAAGAAAGTCATTGTATACAAAGTCATTGTATACCCAGAGAAGTTTCAATATATTTTTCACTATTAAATGCAAATTTGAACATGATAATAGCATCTTTACCCAGTTAGCAGTAATGTTTCATTCATTTTTCTCTTTGAACTTCAGGGTTCAATCAGAAGTTGGGCCCACATATTAGCTTGGGTCTGATATTAAACTTATCTAAACTATTAATCTGTTACAGTCATTATACAGCTATTATAATAGCTAGAATACTCCTCAATACCAACAAAACTATTGGGAAAAGGATGCTCTTCATGAATAGTCTAAAGTAGATAAAAATACACATATATTATTTTTTTCTTAACAGGCTATCTAATTTAGTTGGAGACATTTGTAAAAGTTCACCTTTTACACTAAAGAAGGAAATTTAGAGGTTTTTTTCCCCAATCTAATTTGTGATCAGAAATACTTGGTGCAGTGGGCTATTTTGGTTATTAAATGTTAAATATACAAAGCCTCATCTTTCAGGAATACCTTTTCTTCTAAGAACACTGATGGAGAGTGACGTTTATGTATACATTTATAGATTATTGCCTTCTGTACTTCTCCTTCACTTTAAAGAGGAAGTGAGTCCCAATATCCTAATGGTCTTGATTTTATAAATGATTTTTCCCCTTGAAATAAGCAACACATTCATTTTAATATGTAGAATCGGTTTGCTAGCAGGGCGACAGTTTAAAAAGGCTTCCAACTGTGACACAAGTGCAACCATATTGCTTCCTATTACTCGCTAAGGTAGTTGTTTAGAAGAGAGAATGTTCTCCCTGGAAATGTTTAAAGTGCTGTAATTTTATTTAGGATAATGAGGATTTATAACCATTTTGCCATATGAAAACCTGCCTTTAGACAGAGTAAAATAGGCTGTTTTGGTTATTGAATGTTCTTAACTCTAGGGTGTGTGTGGGGGGGGAGGGGCATGGGTATGTGTGTCTTATAGCAGTAAGTGTCTACACTGGAAATTATGCTGGCTTATTCTATATGTTGACCTGTGTTGCATATTAAAATATTAAGTGCTATAATTCAAGTTTGGTCATTGTAAATGTTTACATTTCTTTGTGCATGGGATTTCTTTGTATTGAAACATAACTATAAATAGAAAGTCTTTGTTCTTATTCATACAAATAATTTTAACAGTAACTGCTGGATATTCTTGGGCCCCTGAGTCTTTATAACTTTGCTCATATAAGTTGTACTAGAGGAAGTTATTTTGAGTGATGGTCAGGTGGATAGTGCACAGGGAGATAGTTGTGATAGAAAGTACATAGCAGGATCTATATTTTTAACATTAAGCGTGATATTAATGCAGCGTATATTATCATTGAAAATTAACCTGGTAAATATAAATTTGACTTATATTATTAATATTATATTCTATAGCACTGTCTCAAAACCCACTGTGGAATAGTTTATGTAGGCCTCTGCCTCTGATATGGGAGGGGGAAAAAAGGAACCAGAACAGTTAGAGATTTTTATCAGGTTTTTATCTCCTCACTGAAAATCTTAGCTCTCAAAACATTTCTAATTTCCCTCATTTGAAGGTTCAAACAGTTTCAAATTACTGCCCATGGATTGTTCTTGACATCCCGAATGGTAAATTTGAGCTGTGGAAATGCTGGAATGTGTTTTTGTGCTTTTCCTGAACAAGGGAATTCAACGGGTAAATTACAGTCATTTACTGGGAGTGTAATTTACTGAGAGCCTTTAGGCAAATGCAGGAGAAAGGACAGCAGCAGAACGGAAAAAACAGCATAAAAACTGTTTTGTGTATTTTTTCCCTTTTCTCATTAAGTATTTATTCACATAAGAGTTTTATGAATTAATGGATGGTCCACAATTAAGACAGATAACCTTTATTCATTTTCACTACTGATAAATCCAGAATTTGAAACCGTGATTGCCATGTGAAAATTACAACCTGAACCACATTTCTGAAATTTTGTTAGTTTATTTTGCATTTAAATCCGTGTTTATCTTACTGAGAATTATAAAGCGATCTGTTGCTGTCTTCAGAATGATTACATATTTCACTAATTTAGACTTGCACTATGCCAGCCATTAAAATAATAAAAGTTCTAAATTTTCTTAGTGGACAAATTATTGAACAGACTTTTCATACTTTGGTCTTGAAAAGTATTATTCTACTTTTGTCATATACCAGATGAATCTTATTTTGAAAAGAAAAAGAAAGACTCAGGCCATTTTGGTTGTATGCAGAGTTTTAAAGCATCACAAGGTAATCCAACCATTTTATTAGAGGTTAAAGAGAAATTTTATGAAATTGTCAACTAATTCTTTTTAATATAAGTATATAAACATTTGTGGTAATTCTTATAAACAGTTCTGACCAGTTCCTTTCATGAAAAGCAGTGTGCTCTGTAGTAATTGCTAAGCAAACAGAAAGCTGTGTTGCAAAGTGGTTTTGTATAGAATATTGTAATTTGACACTTAAGTTGTGCCCTGCATTACCCTGTGTCATAATTGATGGCTAAAGAAAAGCACACGCTATGCTAATCATTTGTTAGAATAGTTTGTTAAATTGTGGTTGCCAATTTTAAATAAACTATGGAATGTCTATATTTTAAGGTTTTGTAGCCAACAGTTTTAAACAATCATTTTGAAGCTGTTTTTAACTTTCTGTTGCATATGCACAATTCTGCCTTTGCACACAAGGTCAGCATGTTCGCCAATTTAATAGCCTATTATCAAGAACAAAATCAATGAGCTGCAGGTTTCACACCAGTATCTCAAGGGGCTTTTCTGTTTATACTTCCTTGTACTAATCCTAAATTTGGTGTTCTTTTAAAAACATCAAGATTGATATATTTTAATACATATTTTAAGTTCTTAAAAGTAAAAAGTTTCAGAATTAGAAAGTGAATTTAGTTATTTTTAGAACATAAGGGTGAATTTATCTTCTGTTTACCAAGCATAGTGACTGGTCATAAAGCAGCATATTTTTGCATAGAACTTATTAACTACAGAATGCCAAGAAGAATTTTAGTGCAATAAAATGAGATTCGGGAGATAAGATTACTGTGCTTCATCAGTTTGTGAGTCCTCCTTTTTTAAATGCAGGAGCTTTTACTTAAATATGTGATGTGTCAGTTATGGCATGTAAAGAGAGAGGAGCCCGAACTTGGTGAGAACATTGAGAATTGAGAGTAATAGACCTCTACTACTTCTAGAACAAGAGCTGAAGCATAATGAAGGAATATATGCATTTAGACATAAAAGAAATGTTACTTCTGTAGAGATAAATGATTTAATCTGCGGAGAAGGGTTATTCATTTTTAGGAGATTAAAAATGACTTGAATAAAAAAATGACTTGAATATAATACCTTTAATTTGTAATAATGGTCTAACGGGCTGCTTCCTGTCTTAAGTAAACCTTTTGATCGGCATGTCCATTTTGATCTCTTCTGTTGTGTAGTGTATTGAATGGATAAAGGTATTATTTTCCATTATTGTACATATCCTTAATTAAGCCAGTAAAGACATGCATGTGGATTTAGCTCTCAATCACTGAACAGCCAAATATGGATAAGGTTATTGTGTGGCCTACAACTGACCCCTTTGTGTGGAGGAATTCTTTGAGAACATTCAGGATTAAGTCACTCTGTTGTGTAAGAGGAGAGGTGGCACACATGCCTTAAAAAAACAAACACTTGCACTTGAAAGGTGTAAGATTTGGTATTCTGATTTTGTTCTTGCTGTACCTTATCAACACAACACATTTGTGAGTTGAAATTTACAACAGTTTGT
Source organism: Canis lupus baileyi (assembly GCF_048164855.1). Taxonomy (NCBI): domain Eukaryota; kingdom Metazoa; phylum Chordata; class Mammalia; order Carnivora; family Canidae; genus Canis; species Canis lupus. Next base: position 3,798,205 of record NC_132853.1, read on the forward strand.
CTTTCTTGTTGAAGGATTTTGGGGGTCTGTTTTCTAAAGTATTTCATCCTTTCCTAAATTGTGTAAAAACTAAAAATTAGGAAGTTTGGGGTTTGATTACATACCATTACAAAAACACTTAGAGCAACTGATTATTTGTTCCTAAATTTGTAATGCCCCACTTCCTTAAGTCTAACTGAATTTAAGTAACTAAATGTGTACCTTTGAGATGTAAAGTCTTATTTTGCAGAATAATGTTTCTAGTAGGCCAGTAGACTAAAAGATGTAGCAAGATTTTGTGCTAATTTAGGTCAGACAGCAGAAGGCTTGGGATATCACATTTTCTGCTTCTTTGGAAACGAGCAGACATCCAACATGGAATATCTGGATGATTATCTATATTAAGTAAAAAGTATTTTAAAAGATAATTTTTGGTGTAAAATGTGCTTTTGCAGGTTTACTCTTTATTTTGACTTGTAAAGTATTTTTCTTCCACATCAGGTTATGGAAAGAAAAACATTGAACACAAACTACAACAAAATGTCCTTAACATAGTTTGATTGGAGGTAGAATAGCATAATATAAATTGGGCACCTTATTGAAGAGTTCTTGAGCATCCCCGGGGACATCGGCCTTCATTTAAGTGTGGGGTGGCCCACGACTACCCGTGGCTTCTCGGGAGTAACTCACTGACCCGTGGAGAGGCGTCTCTTGGTCCTGGCCTCTTCTTCCCTGGCTGTGCGCTGCTGAAGGGCGTCTGCACGCGCGTGGAGTAGGTGCGCGTTGCTCACGGACCGGCCGAGCCAAGGCTCTTTTGGCTGTGCACACACGCAGCAGCCTCACTCTTCACCTCAAGTCCCGAGTTTTGCATAAAGATGTGTTAGGAATCTCGATTCTAAAGATTCTAGAAAGATAAATAATGGATGTGTGGGAGCTCAGTTTAAGCCCGAATTTTCTTTCCTTAGTAGTTTTTGTTCTCAATCACCTTGATGAAACAATCTTGAAGCCGCTCCGCTTTCCGTGGCATTTGGAATGAGTCCCTGACAGGCTGATTTTCCACCCCTGTTGTGATGCTGCTTTCTCTAGTTAATATTCCTGTGTAAGTGTCGCACAAAAGTAAACCCAAAGAGCCCGCACATGACACGGAGGCTGCTCCATTTACATTAATTATGCAGTCAGGGCGGTGAGAATTCGCCATCAGCCCGAGGGGCGGGGGCGCGCTCCAGCGGGAGCGGGCGGGCCCCAGGGCCTCCCGGCGCGGCCGCGGGAGGGGGAGCCCGGGTCGCCGCGGGCTGCGGGGCTGCCGGGCCGCCGCTCGGCGCCGCGGAGAACAATGGGCGCGCCCCTCGAAGGCCGAGCCGTCCCCGCCCCCTGCGCCCGCGGCGGCCTCGGCTGCGCCCCGGGGGGTAGCTGGCCGCTTGGGCCTCGGCCCGGGAGGCCCGCGCTTCCTGCCTGGACGCTCGCCGCCGGCCTCGCACCCCTAGGTCAGCCTCACCTCGGAGTCAGACCTACCCCGAGCCGGAGAGTTAGTCCCTGCAGACCCACACCTGAAACTTGACTGGCGGCCCCGCGACCACAGAGGCTGGATTTTCCCTGATTTCACTGCCTGCTGCCGACCGGGGTATCTCAGAGGAGGATGGCATAATCACCTTGTGAACATCTTGGACAACATTCCAAACCAGCTACAAAACAAGGACACCCTTTGAAAATGGTGGTTAAGGGAAACAAAACAAAAAACTCTCTAACCCCTCAACGATAAATAAGAACATCTTCCTGGAGGTTTCCCTCTGTAATTGGCTCTGAAGCATCCCAACTTAATGGCTGTTTTCCATGGGAGACTGAATTCCATAGGGAATTTCACTGTACAAACATTTGTTGAGTACCTACTATGTCCTAGGTGATGGGAAATTATTATTACCTCATTATTGCTCTGTGGAAAACAGTCCAGAAAATTAAGATTATTGCTCTATCCAGGATTTAAATATGGAAGCCATAAAAAAATACTCTTTTTGTCACTGCTATACCCCCACCCCATCCCTGTCCCCGGCGACTTGGCTTTAGTCAAAAAGTATTGGGGATAGTAGGGAGGATGAATGTGCTTTTTCCTGTTCTTTTAGCACTTTTAAGGAGTATCAGTAAAGATTATTGTGCAGTATTTCTGCCTTGTAGTTTACGCATCTAATTGTGTGAACTTTGAAATGTATGCTTGCAAGGAATGACTGGCTACATATCCATGCCAGTAGAATAGCAGAGCACTGAAATTTGAAAAAAGTTAATATAAAAGAATAATTTAAAAAGCCTTGTCCCTTTTTTAGATTTGCAAAAACAATTCCATGATCATATTTTGTACTGTTCTTTAAAGGATTGTGTGTGCTGAATTTCCTGAGTAAATTGTGTCACATTCGGCCAGGAGCAACCACACTGAATTTTTTTCCAAAAGGAATTAGGCCATCTTTTCAAGGCCACGTGTAGTTGCTAGCTATGATGACATTTAGCTCTGTCCCAACCAAAGTAATAACTTTTGAAGAAATCAGTGCAGTACCTTTATCATTTTCTATGTTTCTTTCAATAAATAGATAAAAAGCGTTATGTAAAAAAAAATGTTAATACTTTTCTGATACTTGTACTGTGCACTTGTTCCAAAAATGAACTGTTTTTGAAAACAAATGCCATTCGTTTCTTTGGGATATAAGGAAAAATGTTGGATATAGTACATATTTTTAAAAGTCATTTCTAATTGCTTAAAACATACTATTGTGGATGACTTTTTCTCTTCTCAAATGCAAATATATAAAAATATAACTCCCTAAAATGAATGTTAAATCCTATGAAATTGCTGATGGTATCTGACCATTTTTTACTTTAAAAATGGCAATTGTGGGCAGCCCTGGTGGCTCATCAGTTTAGCGCCGCCTTCAGTCCAGGGTGTGATCCTGGAGACCTGGGATCGAGTCCCACGTTGGGCTCTCTGCATGGAGCCTGCTTCTCCCTCTGCCTGTGTCTCTGCCTCTCTCTTTCTCTCTGTGTCTTTCATGAATAAATAAATAAAATCTTTTTAAAAAACGGCAATTGCATGCGGTTCAATAAAAAAGACAATATTGGTAACAGATAAATGAAATGATGAAAAAGCAAAAAGAAAGTACTTGGATGCTTAAAACCATAATGTATAAAATGTATGCATGTACAAAAGATTGCAATTTGATGTTACACGAATAGAATAAAATGTTCGTGGAGTTCTTTTTTCTCCCATGAAATTGCTTGAAATCACAATGAAGAATTTTAAAGTTTGTTTTCTTTTAAGCCTCAAGGGAAAAAAAATCTGTTCTTTATAAACAAAATTGAAAACATATACCAAACTTAGTGATTCATGGGCCCTTGGAATTTTAACTATGTGTGTCTTCATATTAACTGTCTATATTCTACATATAAATGTCCAAAATTTTGCTTTTGACTCTGTTTCCATTCCATTGAAGAGTTAAGGTACTACTATTATGTATATTTCATCCTTAATATTACCTGAATCTAATGGGGCTCCCAAAATTAGGCCTAGCAATCTAATCAGCATTTTAATTGGAACTGTATTTATCAGTATGGCTCAACTTTTATTTTTCACCCACTCAGAACAGTTTATATCATAAAATCAGTTACACAATGTTTGCTTTTGATGCTTTCATTTGTGAGATTTTTGTCTCTGAGATAAATTTCCACAAATAAGTTAATTTTTAAAATCAGAATGCAAAAGTGATGTTATGAATATACTTATTTTTAAAATATTTAAATAAGATATTTGCTCAAAAAATCATATTCTTACTTGGCATCATTAGCTTTGACATCATTGTATGGTGCCGGATTATAATGATATGAAGCTTATCATACTATTTCACATTTTTATCCACTAAATAAAAACCTGTCCTGTGTTTTATTACAAAGTAGGTGGCCTGAAGGAAAAATATATGTATTCTTTCCTTTTGGTATAAAATATGCATTTGGGCTTCTCATTTCATCCCCAATCTGTGTTATTCCTTAAAAATGCAGAACTGCCTGAAGTCCTCTTTAATATTTAATTCAACAACTTTTTAATCTGTCATTATGCTGTGATGAAGTAAGCATCAAGTGTCGCCGAAAAAGATTAAATTATACTTGGAAATAGGAATTGAAATGATTTAAGGTTGGAGGCTGAATATTTGCTTTGCACAAGTAATAATAATAGTAGCTTGGGTGAAGAAGGGCTTTGGTTTGGCTTTAATGTCTTTGCCTTGCTGTGCTCCCCTGTGGCTCCCCCTGATTTACGCTGGCATTACTGAGCTTTATTTTATTTAAATGGAGGTAGAAAGTGGAAATTACTACACTACAATACATTAATTACTCCATACTATTTCTTTGTACTGATTTCCCTTTTTTCTGTAAACATCATAAACAATGATGCAACCTACCCAATGAGGGTAGCAGCTGTAAGCAATCCTGTAGTTCTTGTTAACAAGCTTATCTTAGAAAGGAAAGGCAGTAATAATTAATATCCATCTATGAAATAGTGAGAAGCAAAGGAACATTTATGATTTCCCTTTTAAGGGGATGATGTCCTACATAAGAATAAGCTGTGACAGTACATGTTAATATTTTAACCACTGGATTTTACTTCTTTTAAAATCTAGACTTTAAAAAAAAAATAAAATAAAATAAAATCTAGACTTTAATCTGTGGGCTATTTTGTACTTAGGGACAAAGGTATAGACTTTTAGACCTCAGTGACTCTTGGATTGTTCCACAGGTGACAAAGACTAACCTCTTTGGAGTACTTTGTCTCTGCATATGTTTAGATCTCTGTCATCTGGAAATCTGTCTAGTCTCCGGTTGCTTAGTCTTATTTTTAATGTAGTGCTATGGCTTTGTCTACATGAGGCCGAAAACCATCAGTCCATCTAGTGGAGAAAACTAATTGAGAAATTAGTTGATCAAGTACACAGAAGAGCTCCAGTGGTTGTTTGAAAGAATGCTGTATTTCATTTTTACTGTATGTATGTATATTGTTACTTTATATGTATACTTTGGCTCTGTCTGTAATGAATATCTTCAAAACATACCTTCATTTGTCATGATTTGGCATGATGATGGTCCTTTTAAAAATAAGCCTGGAAAGACACTACAATCTTGACATGCAGCACACCTGTTGAAATATTATCTGTACTAGTTGTATTCACTCCCAGGAATCTAGTGTGTCTGTAATTCAGATGTCCACTTCCCTAGGATCATGTCCTATCATGGAGCAATAATAGAAAAGGCCTCCCTCCTACTTTTTTGAAACATTTTCAGTGAGAATGTAAACTTATTCTAGTGAGTTCAGAATTATTAACGCCCCAGAATTTAAAAAAAAATAAAATCGGTGAAGTGTTTTTAAGCTTGCAAAATTTTCTTTGTTACCTTTTTGCTACCCTTTGATTCTTGGGTCACATGGCTGCGTAAGTTTCACTAAGCATAAAACATTTGGAAAAAGTATAGAAAAAAGGCCTGTTGCAAATGATACATTCATTTCTTCAGAAATGATTTTTTTGTTGTTGTTGTTGTTAGCTTGAGTTAATTTTATGCCCTGCCTAATGGAATTTCTTGAATATTTAGCTCACCACTTTATCAGTGAATACCCAGGGTATGAAGAGTGGGACAATTGTGTGGGTATCCTATTCCTTTGTTATCATTAGATATTTGAAATTAAAGTTCTGTTGTTTTGATAGTACTTCCAGTTCATAAATATATAGAGGACTAGATTCAGATTATGATTTAATATTTTGACCTAGAATAATCTGTTTAAATAAATCAATTTTTAAACAATTGATCAATGTTTACCTACATCATGTTATTCCTATTAAGATATGCATTTGTCAACATGTGCCTTTTTTGCTGTAGCACAAGACTAGTTGCCTTTCTGAAACCTAGTATGCTTGTAGGGTAAAGTAAATGCATGTCTTTGTAGAAGAATAAATAAAAAGAGCAACCTGAGTCAATAAGCGGGTTCAATTCATGCCTACAGCCATGGCGGACAGCTCATTTTGTAGATGTGGGTGTTTTGTTTACATTTATAATGCAGCTTTATTTAATGCTGACAGATATAGCTTGTGGCAAATGATAGTCAGAATGTATGAGCAGTCATAATGCTTCTGTCTTCTTATAGTGTGCTGCTGAAAATAAGCAGTTCACCTCTGTTTTTATTGAGGAAAGGATATGAGACAGCTATAGCTTCGTGAGGCTATTTATTGAGTTGTTTTACTAGCTGTGAACATGCCGCTTTATAGCAGTTGTGAAAATGGACTTTGCTAGTGTGTGGGAAAGGAAATAACATTGCAGTATACAGGGGTAGTAAAAAATCTCTATAAATAATTTTTCAGACTGAGGAATATTCTCATTTAAACAGGCAGAATGGGTTGTGATTTTGGCTAGGTGTCAGTTTCCCCCCAAATGTCACTAGGTTGGAATTAATCATATAATTCAAAGGAAAATTTTGACTCTCTAAATATTAATTGGTTTTGAACTTAGAAAAGTTTACATACCCAGCTAAATTTAGCACAACATTATGACCTTTGGGGCTTAAGGGTCTATATTAACCATCTTAGGGGCATAAAGTATAAAATTTGTTGTAGGCTGCATGTATACGTGATAAGACATAACTGTAAAGCTAATAATGGTATGTTAATAGTATGTTTGCTCTTAAGAATGTATACATTTTATAGAGAAACTTGCATTCATATACTGTTTATAATGTGGTGAATTCAGATGTGTAAATAGCATAAAACAGATGGAAAATTTTAAAAGTACTTGTGTTTTGACCCTAAGGATTATTTATTCAAAATAACTAAGGGAAAGTGACAAGCCACAGAATTTGAATTTGCATTATTTCTTTCATCCTTTGGAGATTATAGGCACTTACTATACCTGGAGCTTTTAACTCTGCAACAAACTATTTTGGTGCTTACACTAGTCTTTTTTTTCCTCCACTAAATCTGCCCAGGTCTACTACAGTTTTTTGATGTACAGTTATTTACTGGCTACCATAATTGTGATGGATATAATAATTTTTATTCTTAAACATAAAAAAGAACATTAGAAAGGTACATATTTGAAAATTTTATTACTTTTCTATTTTTATTCAAATGTTCATCATATAGTAGTGAGAAAAGTACACAAATAATATTTTCATGCATGCAAAATAATTTAGAAAGCAGTGTGAATCTCAGCAGGTGTTTCTTCCATGTCTGTGCTCAGATTTCTGGAGAACACTGAATATTAAATTGAAATAACCTTACCTTGATAATTATGCAGCTAAAGTTCAGTTTAATTCTTAGATAAGGTTTTCCTGGACACACATCATTTTTGTCTCATGTAAATAAAAATCAGACTACTTAGATTTTAATACTTGCTACTATACAAAGTAAATAAACATTCTGCAAAGTACTCAACTGACTTCCTTTCTTAGTGCTTTTATTTAAGGCATTTCTGTTACCACTAAATATGGATTATAGGGATGCTGTAAAAATGTTCTTATTTCCTTCTCCACTGGCTGATGAAATGGGTTAATCTCTCAATAGAGCTATTTCTTTAATTCACCACCTGTTTTCAAATCCCTAGTAACTGACAAGGTAAGCGGAGATTTCTCTGTGTGTGCCTTGTATTACTTATTTCACAGAAAGAGGAACCTAGAATTAAAAAGTAAAACAAAAATCTTCCTTATATTTTTTCTTTTAGGAAAGTTATTAATACATTACTAAACAGCTGCTATATTTAAACTGTAGTTTAACAGCCCAGTTATGTCACCCACCAGGCACTTTTCAAGGGAAATTTTCATCTCAAAAGGGCTTACCTCTATTTAAAGTACATGTATTACCTTTTTTTAAAAATGCTTGTTTCCTTTCCAAATTGTGAGACTGTGATAGACATATAGCTAATGCAAATTTTATATTTTTGATTTACAAACAAAAGAACTGATTTTCTACTTGTAAAATGAAATGTGGGCTTGACTATTATGGTTAGAATGTCTCCACTGTATATAAGTAATCATTTATTGTTTAAATACAGAAGAGGCTGTAACAAAATGCTGTCAAGAGCCATCACACTCATTAACCTGCAAGCTAATTAGCCTCCTCCTGCCTGATTGCTGACAAGTTCTTCAATCTGAACCCATTGCTGTTGTGTCAGCAGAGAAGCACAGAGTGAGGTAGAGGAGGTCTCCATTAGATGTTTGTGAACAAAGTCTCTGCATTAAAGGTTTGTTTTTTACACTCTAACAAATGTTAGAACATTCATATCCCCAGCTATAATTAAATTGGCAACTCTTAATTATTGTAATTAGTGTATTAACCGTTTCCTTTCCTGTTCATCTATAATTGATTTCAAGAAATTACATGTAATTTAATGTGAATTTTAAAATGTAATCATTGTTTAAAAGGTCTCAATAGTTAGATGTATATCTAAATGCTATTGAATATTTGAAATAATATGCATAATAAAATAACTTAAATGGAGTGTCTTGTCAAAACCAGTACATACGGGCTTTATATTCACATGTCCTTTTTCTTTTCTTTTCTTTTTTTTTAAGATTTTATTTATTTATTCATAGACACAGAGAGAGGGGGGCAGAGACACAGACAGAGGGAGAAGCAGACTCCATGCAGGGAGATGTGGGACTCCATCCCGGGTCTCCATGATCACACCCCAGGCTGCAGGCGGCGCCAGACCGCTGCGCCACCGGGGCTGCCCCACATGTCCTTTTTCTTTCTGTGCAAACATAACATTCATTCCCTATTAGACTTTTTTTTTTCTAGTAAGCTAACATTTCTTAACTAGGTTGCAAATTAGCATAGGAATGATAGAACATTTTGCAAATGCATCTTAAAATATGAATTCATTAATTTGTGGAAGACTAATTCATTTAGAATAGCTTCTTGAGGGCAAAAAACATTCATAAGATATTTTGCTTGTTATACCATCCAATCAAACTCAAGACTTTATGGAGAATACCAGAAAAAAAAAGTATATTTTGGAGTGGCAAATGGTCTAAGTATGAATTGAGGAGGCCTTTTCTGGATTCTCAGAATTTTCACTATTAACTACTTTCTGGCAACTGTTACTTACAATTTTGGTTTAAAATATTTGATCTTCAACAAATTTGTTAGAGGCATAAGCCATTCTGAAATGTCATATATACCAGCAAAATGTATTCACATGTGGAAAAAGCCACGTACTGAAATTTATTGTACTTCTAGTTTATGCAGGGAAAACTGCTATTTGAGGTTATCTGATTTGAAAGTACTGGATTAGATGCTGTAAGAAACAGTATCAGTTTATGGGAGCTTTCCACACAAGTACATGTTTATTCTGTAATGGACATGGGCAGAATTATCATTTTTTGCATAGTGTGCTTAAACTATATGAATATATATTCATACTACTATTGGTGTGAAGCCCTAATTAAGGAATGGGTTTTAAATAAAATTTAAAATATATTTATTTCATTTAGTCATTCTTATAATAATTAAAATATTAATGTGACTTATCTCAATTGTCATCCACTTGCAGATGGCAATCATTTTTTAAAATATTTAATTTATTTAGAGAGGGAGAAAGCATACATGTATATGAGGGGGGGGGGCAGAGGGAGAGAGAGAATCCCAAGCAGACTCCTGCACTGAACACAGAGCCCACTGTGGGGCTTGACCTCACCAGCCTGAGCTCATGACCTGAGCCAAAATCAAGAGTTGGACACTCAACCAACTGTGCTGCCCAGGTGCCTCGTAGATGGCAATCATTTTGTGAAGAACTACCTACCCAGTGCATTACAAAATACATCATTCTTTAACAAATATGGCCTTCTAAATACAATGGCTTCTACATAAGAATTGTAACTTGAGCCTCAAGTCAACTCTGCCATAGAATAGATAATGAGGTTTCTTCTTACATTATAGTTCTGTGGATCTGACCTCTCGGCTAAGAAAGATTTGAAGTGCTGAGGCAGTGTTTTTCCATATTTAGAATAAAATTTATGAGTTAGGAACTACTGTTCTCACCAGTAAGGGCACTGTCTGACTACCATCCTTAAGTCTGCCCTCACTTCTTACCAAAACTTGATTCAGAGAGAAGAATAAAATGTTTCCCAGAAACTTTCATAATCTCCTGTAGAATGTGGTACAATTCAAGTTTTGGAGAATTTAGTGTAATAATGACCAACATTTGTTCTACAGAGTAAACAAAATTAATTTAAGGGCTTTTTGAATTTTGGGACCCATTTCAGAATCACTGGGCCACTAACTATAGTTTATAATCATCAGAGACCTAACTAAATTCTCAGCTTGTTGAGGGAAGAGAACCTATGGGATATCTAACTCTGTCCTCTCATTTTATAGGTAGGAAAATGAGACTCAAGGGAGGCAACTTGCCTATGGCCATACAACCAAATAGTACAGCAGATATGAAATGAGGATCCAGATCCTTGGACTTCTAGTCTAGTGCTTCAAATTTCATAAATTAAAATTGTAGTTGATCGATTTCGTACTTCCTTCTGGGTATCTATGATTATTTTTATTATAGTTATTTTGTTTTTTTTTTTTACAGTTATTTTATATTGAGAGTTAAAGTTGTTTAAAGTAGGAGTGCAATTTTTAAAATAAGTACAATTTTATTGTTTAAAGTAGTTGCCCAAAGTTATATAAAACATTTAGCCTTTTTAAAGTAAGTACTAAAGTAGAAATGGATGAATTTAGAACTGAATGGTACCAAACACAACAAACAGAACAGAACCCCAATTTGACATCAAAAGGTATTTTTTCCCCATAAGTTATTTAATAAAAGAAAATTCTGTGGTATTGAAAGTAATGTCACTAAATTGCTGATGTCAATCTAAAGAAGCTAAATTGTTCTCCAAAAAAACCTCTGGGATGAAAATCCTTTATATTATATGCGTAGTTCATTTTTCCCCTTATTGCATATGTCACATTCTTCAGATGGACTGTGTGTGTGTGTGTGTGTGTGTGTGTGTATTGTCATTGTCAGATGGTACATGAAAAGGGGAGAGTACAACACAATCCTAAAGCTTCAAAATATAGTTGATAGTGTCTTAATCTTTTTGGCCAGCTGGTGATTATTTCAGTGCCTCACTGCCATTGTCCAGGACTAGACTACACTCAGTAGTTCCTACAAAGTTAGGATTAGAACAGGGAGATTCTGTTTTTGTTTTTAAAAAGGTACTTGCCCAAATGTGTCATGTGGAAACAAATTATTTGAGTTTTGATATATCTTAAATAACAAATATAATGTTTTCCTGTTAAATGTATCTATGTAAGCACTTGTCTAGAAGTGATTGAGAATTGAGGGCATTGTTTTCCGTAAAGCTGTGGTTGTATTGGTTTGGCAATACTGCATATGCAACTGTTAAAGAGTTAAAGCCCCCCAAAAGTATTTTCTTGATATTAGCTTTCATTTATAAACCAGAATAATTCTGAATGTTTATAGTAATGGGAGATAACCCAAGGCAAATTTAATTTTAGATTGGGCTTTTGCTTAATGTATTATTCATAGTATTGTATCATCAGTTAAGCATATTCCTGACAATAAACTTAAAACTTAACTTTAATAGTAATATCCACCCTAATTTGGGTGAGTCAAATAGTGACTTGACATGATTTATTTTGCCTCATTATTGTAGATAATTTTTAAATAATAGTGTGATAGAGTTATTTGGTATGTTTTTCTCATCCCCTCCACTTTTTTTTTTTTTAACATTTTGCCATTTTTGCTGCATGACCTGGTTTTGCATTTATCTGAATCTCTGTTCATCTAATTAGTATGTTCTAAAAAGACCTGGACCACTTATTGTACAGAGATGTAGCCTGTGGGTATTTAATAAGGAGCTTTCAGTGCTACATTTGCATCTTTTGCTTGGGGTCTGAATAGTGAATTACCTTTAAGATCATTAGAAGCACTGCTGTATTGTTAAAATCAGGCTGCAATATTCTAATGACAGTTTAAAACTTCAGGCTTTCTATATAACCCAGGTGACCCTAGCATAATTGTATGTAGTGCAGAAGACCCCAGGATAAACTGCTGACGGTTCTGCTCATCCACAGTGTGGCCTCAACAGACAGGTAGCTTTACACCCAAACAAACTTCATAGAGATGTAGTAAAAGCAAATGAGTCTTATCCTAGTCATGTGCACTCAAGTGTATATATTATTTATATCATGGTACTAATCCCCCAAATATGACTTGATACTTCTCAAAAAGAAACACATCTACCAAGCAATGTGCAGAGTATGAAATGTATTTTATTAGATAACTGACCATTTTTAACTGTAATACCTGGAAAATAAGAGGCTTAAAAGTGGGATATTTTGTTTTCAGTTTCTTCCCCTAGGCAAAGAACTCAATAGGGAGATACTTTGCTGCTGAGGATTAAATTATAATTTATTCCTTCTCTAACTAAATGCAATAGAACTATTAGTAGCTACTAGGTGAGAGTCCTTAAATCTGTTCTAAAAGATGACTTAAAGTACTTTTTAGAAGTTTATATATTTTTGTTTATATATTTTTAATATTTTTGTATTAGATTTTTGTCATTATTATAGAATTGTGAAATTTTAAAGCTGGAAGAAAACATAATTTAGCACCCTTTTTTTGTAGTTAGTGTTTTCACTAGTTTTCTGATCTCAAATTAATATGATATTTACCTCCTACCACCAGTTAAGCCAGGGAGCTCAAAGGTGACACAAAGAGAATAGTAATAAATTTCATTTTTAAATAAATGCTTTTACTTAGAGGACATTTATAGATTTCTTACCTGGCATTTACTCTGTATCTGAATTTCTTAACTATATATGAAAAACTAAATGAATACAGATAATCTTGCACAACTAATTTTAATAGATAGCATGTTAATTGATTTAAAATCTGGGAAATTGTACTTCAAAATTGCATTTCTTTTTCTTAATGGAATTTGAAGTTACTTAGTTGTGATCAGTAATTTCTGCTAAATAGCTGTATTTAAGTTTTAACACAGTGCTGTGCATGTAATGGGTATTTGGTAGAGGTTCATTGAATGAAAGCATGAATGCATGAAAGATCAAACTGAAAGGAATATAAAATAAAGGAAAAGAATACATGCCTGGCACATAGTAGAGCTTCTGTAGTTAGTCAGCTAGCCAGTTATGTTTCCCAGAGGGTCTCACTTCTAATAATAGTTTAAGAAGTATTAACAACAACAAACAAACAAACCAGGAAGCAATTAACGAGTTTATCTGGTAGACTGCCTATATGTTTATTTTGCTTATCTCATCCTTTGCTCTTTTTTCGTGTTATCAGTTTACTGCTCAGAGTTCTCCAGATCAGCTGGGAAAAGTAGCTACCTGAAGTGACAGGCAGGATCCTAGTTCAAACCATGACACCCATTGTTACCTTTTCTTTGCTTTTCTTTTAATTGTGTCATCTTCATTGTTAGAGAAACCCAAATCTTCTGTTTCTTGAAGAAGGTGCTTTATTGTATCTTTATTTGTATTGTGGGAATAAAACAACTTGGATCTAAAAAAATAAATGGTTTATTCCTTATATGGAGAGAGGCTAATGGTAAAACACATATTTATGCAAAGATGTTTACTGCAAAGACCTACACTGAAAAAGTCAAGTCAGAGTAAATTTTTAGTTAAAACTGGATCCAGCTTGCATGCATATTCAAAAACATTTTATAAGGCTTAACATATATATGATCAGGACATTGACCAGGGATATTCTATTAAGTAGTTTTGCAGGATTTTCTGTTCTAAGAATTTGTTGTACTCGCATTATTGTTTCCTTTGGGATCCCAGACAATGACTCTGTAGTCTGATTCATTAATATTGGTTGTCTTCTGCAGGGAGTATCCAGATTTGACCTGCCAAGTATTAAATTTTTAATGTATTACTAGTTCTTTCAGAGAGTAAGGCTTGTCTTTGTTCTTCGTATTTTTGTACCAGTACAGCTTGAATCAGATATAGATTTAATTTGTAGTGTCACTAAATATGCCTCATTTATAAAATACACATTTATACAATACACATGCACAACTATAAAAACGTTTATTGATGAAAGTATTTCAATATGAATTGCTACCTTTTAAAATATTTGAAAGCATGCATTTCCAAATTTATTTTGAAAAGTGCCAGGGGGTGCTATGTGCTGTGTACAACAAGTTAATTATTATGCTATTAACGTTGATGATGTTGAATGTGTATTAGTTAATGTGTTAATGACGTGTTAATTACTGTACATGTTGTGAAGACCCTTCAGGCTTGTTCTATGATGCAACATGTCAACTTGAACCAGACCAAGTAATCTGCAAAGCAGACTGTAACTCTTAAAAATAACACTTGTAAACATAAATTATAAATTAAATTATGCTTTTTATTATCCTTTTTCTTTCTGGTAGAATGAATAAGTAATTCTTGCTATCTGCACCTGTTAGAACCTAATACCGTCAGATTCTGTTTTCCCCAAGAGGATTGGAAGAGATTTGTTATGCAATAACTTTTGCTTTGTTTACGCTCCGGCATTTAGTGTATCTTTTATATAGATTCACGTGTTTTGCAACCTGAAAGATCCTTCTTTTTTTGCTTACCAGATTAATTTATAATGGAAGACAGTCTTTGTGTAAGCAGGTGAAAAGTAGCTGTGTTCAATTAGCACCACTAGTTAGTATTAAACCAATCTATACATATTTGTGATTCAGGCAATGGCTCTTCAAACTTGTTGGCCAGAGAGTTGAAATATCTGGAAATCAGTCATAAAAACTGGATGCCAATTTCAGATCATTTTTAAGAGGCCAGAACATGTAATAGTTTACATTTGTTTTATATATATATATATATATATTTTTTTTTAAGATTTTATTTTATTTATTCATGAGAGACACAGAAAGAAAGAGAGGCAGAGACAAAGGTAGAGGGAGAAGCAGGCCCCATGCAGGGAACCCAAAGTGGGACTCTGGGACTCGATCCTGGGTCTCCAGGATTATGCCTTGGGCTGAAGGCGGTGCTAAACCACTGAGCCACCCAAGCTGCCCCTGTTTTTTATATAAATACAGTTTGAAAATGTTAAATATTTGAACTTCATTACTTCAACTTTTAAATTATTCATTGTCCATGTCTTCCTAATTGACAACATTTTTGGACAGTATACCTAGCGATAATCTTTAAGAGATTAACTTGGAGAAATAGGATAAAATTGATAATACAGTGTTACTTATACAATATTATTATTTTTATTTCTTTGAAATCAGTTTCATATTAAAACAAAAAACATCAATGAAGAATGAGTGTTCACAAACGAGCAAAGGGTCTTATGGTAGGGATGTTTCTCAAATGACCCAGGACCACCTCTTAAAAATACAAAAATAAAACAGAAACAAATGATACTGTTTTTAAAAAATAATATATACAAGAGAAGGTCAGGAGTTCAGGCTGTAAAGCTAGACTGTCCAGTTTCAAATCCTCGTTCTTTCACCATCTATTTGTGTGACTATGAGTGTGGGCTTTGATCGTTGTGATGTGGCTCAGTGTCATGGTAATAAAAGTGAGCATGATTACAGTCCCTCCTCTTTGAATTGTTGGGATGATTAGATGAGTTAATACAGGTAAAAGTACTTTGAGCATTGCCTGGCACCTAGGAAGCACTCAATAAATGTGAGGGTCTTATTAACCTACCTTTAATATTATACTGAAAATTATTTGGAAGCATTTAATTTCCACAAGCTCTTTGAATTCCTAGGGACCCATTATGAATGTGAATTTTTGGTTTTCAGTCATTAGAGTCTCGTACTTCATCACAAAAAAAAATCTTATTTTAAATTATTTTATTAAACCAGTATTGTTTACCTTTACCTGGAGCAAGCCCAGGGTTTTTTGTTCATGTAAACTTGCTCGATTTCCTGTAGCACGCTCTTATTGATATTGGCATTGGCATGGAAGAGTGTTCTGACTGGGACTTTCGTCTCCCTTGCAAATATTTGTGTATCTCTTGTTTACGGCTCTGATGTCCTCTTGTAATACCCATGCAAAAAGGATTCTAATAAATCTTGTGCTCAGCATTAAACATTGTTTGTTTTAGCTGCCTTCCACTCCATGCTTCCTCCTTTAAGAGCGAGCCATTACGAAAGGTTAGATTCACAGTTAGCAGGCTTTAGCTCTCCCTTTTGAATCAGTGAGGTTGCCGTTTTATTGCTCTCCGACTTACACTTCAGTGATGAGAGTAAACTAGCATCAGATTAAAGGTCAGCAAATCCCATCAAAGAGAGGAATATTAGGGGCAGAGATAGTTGGAGAGGCAGCACACCACTGGGTATTGACAGGGTGATTCCAGGGTATCAGTCAGCAGAATTATAGCTGCCCAGAGAGTCAGTACAGCTTTAATGAGCCTGTGTGAAGAGGAAGAGGGTGGATTTATGTAGTTCCTCATAATTTTCTGTAGAGACTGTTATTGCAGACATTCTGTGGAGTGTTCTGGTCTTTCATTTAATTCAAAGGTCCTGGAGCTTATCCATCCTCTAAATTCCTTTTTGTTAGCTCCAATCAAAGTTGACATTTCCATGGTTTACCACCTAAAACACCCAGTTCAAAATCAGGTTTCTTTAGGCAATTTTGAAATCTATATACTGTTAATATAAATCTATAATCATATTTATATTAGTGCATACATATCTCCATTCAGAAAAGTGGATTGAATAATATTTTTTCATAAGTAGGCAACGGGGGGAAATGTGCATTTACACGATGCCCTCTAAGTAAGTAGAAGAAAACGGGTTGTGACTATGTTATGGTTCTTTTCAAAAGGATCTTAATATTCATCCTCCTTAATTTGACTTTACTAATTAATTGTTTATATGCCCATTTATATATGCCCCATCTCACTCTTTATGCCCCCAGTACCCCTAAATTGGAAAAAACATTTTTTTCCCATCTCTGAAGGGGAAATGTTTTTAGTTGTTCTAACGAGCAATACTATATTTAATTGCTATTATTTTCAGTGCACCTTGATTTTAAAATGTCTTTGTAGTGAATGTGACCCACTTTAATTTCTTACCAGAAGAGCATTAAATCTCTGTGATTTCAAAATCTAGAATATGCTTTGGAAAGTCAAAGGTGGTGTTGTTTTGTTTTGTTTTTAAATGTCTTTAGCTATTTTTGATTTAGGTTATTTGTTTAAAGAGTTAAACGATATAGAGATCCAGATCCAGATATAGATCCAGTTATAGACACATTCTTTTTGGTTAAGCTTTTATTTAATAGGTCAGTGGAAAATAGATGGTTTGTGAGAAAATTATCAGTCATCTTGCACTAAAATGTTGTGTTTTATTAGCCAAGCCAGCCACTTTTTGTAATTTGTATTTAAAAATACGCTGTTTTATTTATGAATAAATGGACGACTTATTAACAAAGAGGTCTTGTTTGTATGATTTGCTGCTTGGAAGATGCTTTCAAGCTTTTCTGCCATTGTCCTTTGCATGCCATGTGGGTGGTCGTGCTTTTCAGACACTTACATGGTTTTTAATGGAAAAGAGTGATAAATGTGATAGAACCGACCATGAGAAACACAAATATCCTCTTCGAAGTTCATCATTGACCAAAACATCTACAGTAGTTAAAGCAAAATGTAAACTCCACAAGAGATGGATACAGATGAATATTAGGTAAAAATATAGAACCTATCTTCAGTCATTAATTAGATGCTGTATTTATATTAAAGAGCCAGCACACTTAAAAGTAAAATCATATGGAAAGTCTAGTAAAGTTCATGTTTCCTATAATCATGCCATGCTTCACAAAGCCTTTTCAATAAAACTGAGCCTGTGTCCTTTATAATAACACAGATAAAACTTTATGCTGTGCTGTTACATTGAAATGTATTGAGAATGCCAATGACCCTCATGCTGTATTTACTAGCATGCTATTTTGAGCAGTGCCTGTGCATCAGGATAATTTGGCTTTACAAAACAATGAAATGGACATTTCTTCCTATAAGGGAAAATAGGGAACAAGTAGGTATCAGCTATTTCTAATGAAGCCAACTGACTGTCATTTTTACATTCACTTTTGAACATTTTAGAGAAAAGAGAAGATGACCAAAGCAAAAGCAAAGGAAGTGGATACAAAGATAAGCATAAGATTAATTAGATAAGAATAAGATAGGGGCAGGATTCTTTCTGCCATGAGGGATATGTGAATGACATTTACTGATCACCTTAAAGTACACACCCTAATGTAGGTATTTTTAAACTAAACTGGGGTCTGGTATTTTCATTTGAGAAAAATTATGAATGCAAAATGGACCCTTTCTCAAATCCTCAAGTTCTAACCAAAAAGTTTGCATCATGTATGGACTACATGTATAGTTTCTAAAAGATACCATACATTATATCTGTGAAATATTTGCTTAAAGATTTCCAAAATGCTAATTGAGAAGATATGTAACTTTGATGTAATTTTAACTGATTTTAACAAAAGTGTGTCTCCAGTTAAACATAATGATGTGTACATTCACAGGAAAAAGAGTCCTTATTTCAGGACAAAGAAACAGCACCATTTACTTTTCATGCGGCCCCTACACATGGCCATTCTCTAGATTTCTGAGTTTATTTGAAGCATGTGGCCAGAGACCGCTAATAATGAGCAACTATCATGAGTGTTTCATCATCAACATACATCAAAGTGCCATTCTACCACCAGAAGCAATATGAGAGTAAAAGTAACATGAGAGAGCAAAAGAAGAAAACAGATACTTAGGTCATACAAATTGAGAAAGCAAAAAGCAATAAAACCACATACCATTAAAATATGTTGCAAAGCAACAGCAACCCAATATGATAAAGAAATTCTGTAAGATAAAAAATACCAGATCGAAAAAAGAACAACTTCAATCAGATTTGACCATGTAGTGAACCCTACCAGAAGTCAGATAACGGTTTTAATTGTAGGATAGATTCATTTTAGATTACATTTGAAGATTGCAAAACTCCTGTAATTTTTTTTTTTTAATATTCATGGCATAGCTCTTGGTAATGTTTCATTATCACAGATGATACTTTGGAATTTCGTAACCAGTTCTCTGACTTTGGGAGATGTAGTATTTTAATAAAAACAGATTTTAGTCTCTGGAATCCACTTAAAGTGGATGCCACTATCAGTTCTTAAAGTGATGATTATGTGCTCCATACTGTTCTAGGCAATTTTGCATAATTTATACCACTTACACTCTACGGAGATTTCTTGAGTTGCTGGTATCTCTATTTACAGTGAGATTTCTTGAGTTGCTGGTATC